>NC_047104.1:68746215-68861215 GCF_902500255.1 Thalassophryne amazonica
GCATCACAGCCTCTCTGTCTGTGCAACTCCATCCCAAAAGACTAAGTGCATTCATGAAATGCTCCATCACTTTCACCCTGATCACGGCGTGCATTTTTACTACCGCAAGGCTTTTGGCCGGATAGAAGGTCACACAGATTTCTGCGCTCCGGGGTGAGAGATGGACACAGGAATTAAGCGATTACAGTGTTTTAAAACCTACCGTCAGATCCTTTACAGGTGGATTTCATGCAGTCCGCCCTCAGAATGTGCACGTTCGCCAACAGTCCCGCTCCCTGGTAGTAAAATATCCTCCTGCTTCAGGGAAATTTCCAAGTGGCCGGTGTGTGAGCAGCGAAGTGTGAGTGCATGTAAATGGGGAGGGGGAGACAGATAATCCTACGGTGGGGAAAGAGGAAGTGCGTCATTAATAAGCGGCGCGACGCTTTGTAGTCCATTCAGCCATTTCTGCTGCCCGCTGGGACTACAAATGGGCTGAATGACCTTCATGTTCTCTTAGTGGAGGAACACTTCACCACAAAACCATTGTTTCAAAACAATACAGCTAGGTGTCGGCACAGGCAGCAATAGGGGAAGTGAAACCCTCCTAAAATGTTGCACAAATAGTGATGGCAAATGTAAAGCTTTAAATAAATAAGTAAAATAAAGCATTTTGAAATGTTTCATGCAGTTGCTTCAGAAAAGATTCAGAGAATCAAAACACTAAACTGTAGAGTGAGGTAAGGAACTGAGCAACCAATATGTAGGTTAGATTCCTGGTCACGCTAGTTGTCCTTGGATGAGTTACTTTATCTGTACTGTCTCACTTCATCCTTGGATGGAAAATAACCTGTGTCGGACTGGTGTCACAAGCAGGCGTCGAAGATTCTCATCCACTTCACACTACGGAATCTGAAGAAGAGCATCATCACCAACAGACCAGTCTGTATTCCTTCTATACTAAGCTTAATGAATTGAGATGGTTCTAATATTTGGCACCAGTGGTATGACACGGCTGTGCACACCTGATCCTGTCAGGTGTGTCAGGTATGAATCTTATATCTAAAATTCTTAGATATAGACTAAATCCTAATTACTACTTGGCTGGGACTGCTTCAGAAGATTAATGGCTGTGCACATTTCTCTAACTGGAGTTGTGTCAAGAAGGGCATCTGTTGGAAAAATCGTGCCAAATCCTATGCAGATATCGAAAGGATTCCCTGTGGCTACTATAGGACAAGCTGAATACAAATAAAAGACTCTTGGCTTCCTTGGCTTAAGTTATGAACAGTGGGTTAGTGAACAGTGAATATTTGGGGTCCAATTTTCATGACAAGTACTGAAAGAGCTTCTCTGATCCTAAGATGAGTATGCTTCTACGCCGAATTCGCCAGAATTACACCAAGCTTGCCCTGGGTTGTGCCAAATTGGGAGCTGGTTAGGGGTTTTATAGTTCTGAAGAAAAAAAAAAACATTCCCTCAATTAAGCCTGCTTGTGAGGACTCTACACATAACATGGCCAAGTGCAAGAGCTGCTTAAGGAGATCAGCCTACACAGTTCATGAGCCAAGCAGATTTTTGGTACCACTTACAGAGACGAAATGACACTTACAATCCAGTCTCAGTGTACCATGGCCTACACAAAAATGTATGATAGGCATCCTCGGGTCGTAGTTATAGCCAGGTAGGGGTCAATGAAGAATTACACAGTGGTCAAAATTTAAAATGCTCCAATCATATTGAGAAATATACCACATTATTTATCTGATCATTAACAATTCCAAAAAGGTATAGTATGGTATGACTGAATTTTATGGAGTTATGGGGTAAAAACAGCAAAAATGGTGTCAAAGGTCAGTTTCAGTTTGTACAGGGGTCAAAAGTTAAAGTTGCTCCAATTTTGGTAAGAAGTGATGCAAATTATTGGTTAAGAGGGTTTTAAAAAGAAATAATTTTCACCATCTGTCATGCTTAGTTATCACGTTAAAGGGTAACATATGTCATAGAATCCAATGGACGTTGACCTTTAATTTGGAGCCCAAACATTCAACAGTCAAAACTTAATTTATGAATTCTTTTATTTTAACCAATAATTTGCATTATTTTTTACTGAAATTGAAGCAACTTTAACTTTTGACCCCTGTACAAACAGAAACTGACCTTTGTAACCATTTTTGCTGTTTTAACCCATAACTCTATAACATTGTCATAGTCCAAACTATACCTTTTTGAGAATCTAACAAATAATGTGGTATATTTTTCAACATGACTAGATCATTTTTCAATTTTGACCTCTGCGAAACTCTTCACTGACTCCTACCTGGCTACCACACAATTTTGGGTAGGACACGGTACACTGAAGCTGGATTGTAAGTGTCGTATAGTCCCCTTAAGTATTACCGATTAGGTCAAAATTGATGACTGCCTCATGGACTAACGTGTGTCGCCTTGTAAGTCCACTTGTTACAGCTCTAAACCTGACCAGGTGTGAGTTTTCTTAACTGAATTTCTTTTAGTCTCTCCTGACACGGAGCTGCATCTTGATTTGGTAAATGGACTGCATTTATATAGCGCTTTTCCATCTATATCAGAAGCTCAAAGCCCAAGCTTTACAGTAATGCCTCATATTCACACACACCCCGATGTCAGGGTGCTGCCATGCAAGGTGCTCACTACACACCGCGAGCAACTTGGGAGCAATTAAGGATCTTACACCTTTCATGATTTTCCAGCCAGATGGGGATTTGAACTGAGGATCCTCTGGTCTCAAACCTCCCCTTGGTACCAGTTCAGCACTTGCTGGTCTTCCTGACACCACTCCAGATGTACAAGCATGGACAGAGCAGGCTTTGAAGCCCTGCCCTTCTCGCCCAGAAGCAAAATGGCTACCACTGCATCGCCACAAAAAACAAAACAAAAACAGTTTCCATATGTTCAAGCTACTAAATGGGGAGGGGGGAAAAAAAGCTTCAGGCAAAACGCTAAAAAAAAAAAAAAAAAAAAAGCTTCAGGCAAAACTCTAAAAAAAAAAATGATTGCTGCAGAAAATAAGACAATTTTAAAAATCACATGGGAAAGGCGACATATGCTGTAATAGACAGTGGGAAACTTTACCCCCCCAAATACATATACACACACACACACAAAGAAATGGGATATGCCCCTAGATTTGGGTGAAACACAAACATCCTAAATTAGTGACCCCAGGCTCATTTCCTTGCCGCTGTTACCTTAACGTCTTAGCTCACGTGACGGCGGCCACCACATCCACCAGGTGGCAGACATGTCTATGGGATATTTTAGAGGCTGACCAAAGTTGCTTTTTCAATCGATGTGGCGCTTTAAACTTCACCACTTTGACCTTGTTATATTATTCCCTTTGAAACTGGACACGTATAAGATGATAGCATTGTATCCGAGTTACTGCTTCAACAGTTTGACTGGGATGGACAAACCCACTCACCTGCACACTTATCTAATCTTGCTGAACAAATGCTATGCAATTACCATCACATGGAATTATGAAGCAAGTCAAATTTAATAATTAATCATGTCCATAGGTGTCAAATTGATTCCAGAAAGGGACAAGAGGGTGTAGGTTTTCTTTGTAACCACCAACTCCAGCCGGTGATATCACTGATTAACATCATTTTGTCCAAATGGGATGAGTTCATCAATGAAATCACCTGGTGCAGTTGGTGATTACAAAGGAAACCTGCACCCTCTTGGCACTGACCATGATGTAGGCCATATCCAGCCATTGAGCACCAGTTGTTCCAGCTGCTACTTATTAAAAAGCAAGTAGAAAGTTGTCATTGAGTGAGAAACAGGGCACAGGCTGCCAGTCTGTCACACGGCCAGAGGAGCCTCTTCAGCCACAGACTGCTCCTTCCCAAGTGCAGGACCAACAGACTGAAAAACTCCTTTGTCCCTCAGGCCATCAGACAGTACAACTCCTCACTCAGGGGGAGGAGGAGTAACAGGAAGACAGAGGATGGGAAGGAGAGAACCAGTAGTAGCCAGTAAACCAGTATTGATCAGTATGGCTGGCATTTATATTGTGTATTTCTATTTATATTCACAAACTGTTTTTTTATTTTTACTTTCACTTTTGATACTGTGTGCTTCTTACCCTGTGTGCTGCTATACAATGCTACTGGAACCTCCGTTTCCCTGAGGGAGTCTTCCCAAGGGATCAAAAAAGTTCTATCTAAATAAATCATTGTAATTTGATATTTACTTTTAAACAGGTGTTAATAAAAATAATCATTCAATAGGGCAGTGCAGTCTCATTTGAACCCATGTATGATATCGCGCAATACAAACACAGCATAACTTCACCTGGAAAGATGGTGTACTGTTTTGTTTTTGGCTGCAATCACCGAAGCAGTCATGAAAGTTCTGGGGGGTTTTTTCTTTCACTTGCCAGTGGAGAAGGTAAGATGAGGCAAATGGGAGAGATTGTGTCGGTAAGTGTTAGCCTACACAGCTAACTAGAGTAACTGTGTTCTCTCGCCTGCACAACCACAACATGTTTGAGCTCCGGGTCATAAACAAACCGCAATACATGTCCACATTTTCTTTGCATTTTCACTTGGTTGGCCATGTAATTTACCCAAAAACTCAGAGAGTACTGTCCCCGGATGTAGGATTATTGCATCATATGAGTCAGATTTTAAACCCTTAGCGCCCACCCTCAAACAAGACTGTGCTGCCCAATTATTCTTCTACAGCTGTGAAAAGATGTCGTTAAGAAGAATGAAGTATCTAATCATCTTATATCAAACAGAATTTAGCTTTCTCATATCACAGAAGTATTTTAAGAAACAAGCAGCAGTGACCAGGAAACGAGCAGTAAGGCAAAATTCCTTCAGGCTTTTTGATTATAGGAAGAAACCAAGCAGACAGGACTAAGTGGGATGACCATCTGCTTCGGCCAAACTAATAAAAACAAATAAAACAAATATACAAGGAATTATGAAAAGGCACTGTAACAGGTAAAATGAACCAAAAGGTTGAAAATTTCCAACACTGAAGTTAATTTAACAATAAGGAAAAAAAACAAAAAAAAAAAAACAGAATACCCTGTTCTCCCATCAGAGGGCCCAGGGCTCTCCAGTTGAAATTCTGCCTGAAGAGGTAGTAGGCCGTTACACGAGCAAGGCCAATATCATGTACATCGGAATGCCAATTTCAATAAAATGTCTTTTCATCACAAATAAATTTAAATCACAAATAACTCACCTTATTGTGTCCTTTTCTCATTCATTAAATGTATTCCATGTAATTTAATTTCAGCTGGGCTTTTAACCAACTTTCTTCAAAAAAGGGGGTGGGCTGATGCTTGGCCCTGGGCCCACCGTTGGGCAAACTGAGTAATACTTTACACAGAGAAATGTAATGTTTTATGAACTCTGAATCATGGTAAAGCTGTACGCAGAGACTGATGATTGATTTCTGACATCAAATCACTTTTGGGGATAACCGTAACCACACCTGATCACTTTATCTGTGAAATACGTGGGAGTTGGTAATTGTTCTCCTGAGTGGGAGAGCACATTCATTTTATTTTTGTCTTGGCCATTTGAGCTGAAGCAGGACAAGAATATAATTAGAGGGATCCGAGGCATTGCATTCACTTGCTGTACATGACACATGGTGCTAGTTGTCAGGACACAGCTCAGTGAAACGTCAAAAGTTAAACTGAAGATGTCTTATGCAGCTGGCACAGTACAACTACAGCAAAATTCAGAATATTCAGGAAATGGCTATTACTGTCTGAACTATTAATGTTTTTTTTTTACACCTTCCACTGCGGTCCATCATACCCCCTCCCCCCACATAAAAAGGAAAAGAAACACACGCACACCATCTTTAGCCCCAAAGAAAAAATGTCCACATTTAGGTGGGTAGGGAGAGTTCCCATGGGATAAAAAAGCCTTTAAACCTACCATCCCTGGTTCTCAAGACCAGGCACCTAAGTGGCTCTACTCTTCTTTTTTTTTTTTACGATATACTTTAGTATACACTAGTAGAGTTCTACTTTAGAATTGATATGTATAATAGAAGATATACCTTCCTGAATTTTCATGGAAGTTTACATATACGTATAAAAAAAAAAAATCCCAAGCTACACTTAAGGCAATGTTGCTTCCCAGGTTCCCTTTAAAAAAATGTTTTTAATTGGCAGGTTTGTTTTAGACAAGTTGCCTATGTAAACATACTTGTCTCATTGAAAAAGTAAAAGATCAAATTTGTGATAAAGATCATGACTTTCATGAGTCGCATTTTCACGTTGAGACTTTCAACAAGGACCCTCCGGCATGAAAAAGAAAAAAAAAAATCCTTTCAAATGCCAAGCTACAACATCTGAAGGCGTCAGGATTTGGCCTGCATTAATGTCGACCAAAGATTAATGATTTTCAGCTGCGGTTTCAAACAAATCTATACTGCAAACACTGAACGTACTGGAACCCACATATTATTTAAGAAATAAGAAATGAAAAAACAAAAAAACAAAACGAGATTTTGACTTTTGACACCTTTTTTTAAATAGCAACAAATGAACTGTATTGAATGTAATCCGCACAAATTTAACTGCATATATTTTATTCACACGTGGAAAATACCACCACCTTGTGGTTTGGAGAACAATTTTCCAGTTTCTGGTCTGAATTTGCCACTTTGTCTTCTGATTTTCAGCTGATTTTTGTTGCTCATTCCAATACCATACCTGGACTGACATAATAATACTGATTAGTCAAAGACCCAAAGTCCAATCACTGGACATGAGAGATACAACAGTTCATTTTTTAAGTGACTTAATTTCAAAAGTATCAAAATTCAAGCAGCCAAATAAACATGCATCATACATAAACAGATTGAGATCCAACCTACATCCTTATTACTAACAAGTGGAATGGATGGGTTGTAACCTGAAAAGCTAGATGTCAAAAATTCAGTCATGCTTTTGCTTTAAGATAAATAAAATATAACATATAACATTGAGTTAGGTTTTACTGTGCACAACATTTGACACAAACACTGCATCAGTTCTTTGGAAACAGCTAAAGTCTGAAAAGATCAATGCTGAACACAAGTACTCCATAAACTATAATAAAAAAATCAGTACATATTTGAAATGGGATGATTACTTCTCAAACAAATGTATGACCGGATGTTTTCATTTTGCTTTTCCTTCAAGTGTTTATAATTTCACTCTGTTAAATACAGTCAACACCTTCCAGTTTGTTCACAGTAACTCAAAAACAATAAATGATATTAACTTATAACTAATCAAATTAAAAGGGCATATAATTAGGATAACAGATTAGGTAACTTTGGTGCAATAGGTCGACCCAAAAAGCAGATTTGTTTTGCTTAAGTAATATAGCATAGATATGTCTGCCACCTGCTGGACATGTCTGGTCTTGTTGCAGCAAATCATTACATGCATGATGGAAATTAAGAGCTGAAGTTGCACATAGGTTGAAAATAACAGGTTTTTCAGTTTCTTTAAATTTCAAAAACCACGGTCTGGCCCTCGTTACTCATTTCAAATTATAGCATTCAGGGGTGGGTGGGAGTGTCTCACTGCACTTAATCATCTTTTTCATATGATCCCAGCTGTAAATGTTTAAACAGCTGTCAGCTCTGAAAAATGTAATGTGCTCCGAACGTTGCAATGCCTGAATCACACAATGTAGGACAAACAGGTCAGGAATAAAGCAAACCCTACTTCATGGGTCTGACAATATGACAATCCTGCAGGAACCCCACTAACAGTTAGTAGGTAAGTAGGTAGGTTTTCCAAATGAACCAGCCTAAAAACGGCCATAAATCATAACAAACGCTTACCGTTTTTCAGTTCCTACAGTTATGTCTCTGGCTAACAGTCCAACAACCAAATGGGTGAAAGAGATCAACATTAAAACATCACACGTGACAAAGTCAAACCACAGAATTTGGCCATTTCCTACATACATTCCATAGAACTAGTTAATGATTGTTAAAATAGCTGTTGATTACTTTCCATAACCTGACCATTAAAAACAAATAACTACCTCTGATCTAAACCTCACAAATAAATTCCAGGTCTTCCGCTTACGCGGACTGAAAAGACGACTCCTGATGAAGCTCTTCAGCTTTGGGTTTTGGCTGATGGATTTCAGATTCCATTCCAGGCAAACGAGTACCTCTACGTGCAGCACTCTCAATCTTCTGCACTAATTCCACATCCCAGGGGTGAGTGACAAAACTAAGCACCTCCCCATCCTCCACCCCTCCCGCTCTTCCCACCCTCCCTGCCCTGTGGATGTAGTCAGTGTGGGATTCTGGGAAGTCGTAGTTGACGACTAAGTGCACCCGGGATGTGTCTACACCTCGTGAGGCAATGTCTGTGCATACCAGTACGTCAACCATGCCCTTCTGGAAAGACTGAAAGATGCCAACACGCACAGCAGCAGGCATCGCCCCTTGCAGGCGTGCATGTCGCACCCCCATGTCATTCAGGGTGTAGCTTAACCAGTCGACCGTTGTAGATTTGTTGCAAAATACCAGAACAGCTCCGCCTCCTTTTTCTTGCTGAAGCAGCTTCAGAGCCTGGTGGAGCTCCAGGACCTTTTCAGCACCCTTGATCTTCAAGAAGGTCTGTTTCACGTGTGGCATCAGGAAGTGCAACATCTTGCTTTTGATAACCACCATTCTGCTGATGTCAGTCACTTGGTTGAGAACTTCCCCAACCCCACCAGGGAAAGTAGCCCCCACCACCAGCAACTGTGCCCTGTGCCCAAGGCCCTGAGTCTCTGTGTGATCTTTTGCGATGTTTGCGCTGCACAAGATGGTTTCAAGCATTTCAGAAAAGCTGGGGTCAAACATGGTGTCAGCTTCGTCCACCACCATGAAGCTCAGGTTGCTCAGATCCAGGTAGTGGCGCCGGAGCGCCTTGATAAGGGCACCAGGTGTAGCCACCAAAATATCTGGAAGACGGCTCTTGAAGACATTCTTGATGCGTCCCACACCTCGCCCGCCACCTACAGCCTTTGTCACGAAACTAAATGGCGCACACAGGGACCTGGATACGGACACAACCTGTTGAGCGAGCTCTCTGGAAGGCACGAGAACCAGAGCTTGGACCTTATCCACTATGTCACCATACATTTCAGATGACTGGTTGGCATGGAGTCTTTGAACAATTGGCAGAAGGTAACAGAATGTTTTTCCACTGCCCGTCTCCGCAGCACAAAGAACATTGTGACCGCTCAGGACTTTTGGAATGGTCTGCAGCTGGACTGATGTGGGATGAATGATATTTATATTTTTCAAAGCCTCCACCAGTTCTGGGCATATCTTGAGTTTGTCAAACATCACAGAAGTCCCCTGGTCACCATCTCTCTCCTGATTCTTTACAACAAAAGGTGCAACAGTCTTGGTGTTTTTAATAGTGAAATAGTCACCGAAAGATTTCTTATGTTTCCATCCTTTCGAGGACAGAACGGGCTCCTCGAATTTGCGAAATACGTATCCGGCTGACTGGTTCAGGTTTGGGTTCTTGCTCTGGATCAGGAGTTTGCCCGCTTTGACGGTGATGAGCTTGTTTTTGCTTCGAGTCTGCTTCACCTTTGCTGCGCTTTTCTGCAAACGCACAGGAACGCGGATAACTGGAAGTTCTTCTGTTGTGGCTCCAGTTTGAGCAAAGCGACAGCAGCACCACGGTGTCAACAGCCTGGAACTGGGAGCAATACGGACGCTCCTCCACGCAGCTAATACCAAATAACAGACCTTCACAGGCTGCATGTCGCGGGTAAACTGCTTCCTCAAAAGTTAAGTTGTGAGAGAAAAGTCATAACATTTAAATAGTGTGGCTGCTAAATAGTTCCACTCGCTAGCGATATATAAAAAAAATCCACCTGAAGCGACACACACATGCTCTTTTGACGACGTTTGATGACGTCAATCAGCACGAGGAATGATGACGCTAGCGAACTCAAACGGAATGGGGTTTTTTTTTGGGGGGGGGGGGGGTGCGTGTATTTTTTTTTTTCTAAACTAGAACTTTTTTTAAATGTTTGTTTTTGTGGTTTACACAGTAGTTTGACACTTTAAATGTAATTGTATAATTTAAAATCCAGATTTTTTTATTTTAAAATACTGCTGAACTTTATAAACACACGCACGCACACGCACGCACACACACACACACACACACCGATGTTAGTACAAATTGTGTAAATAAAATCTGACTTTCATATGTTAAGAGAGTTCTATTTATTAGTTTTAGTATTAGTTGTTAGTTTTTGCCTACCAAACTATAATCATTCTGATATTATTTTGTTTAAAAAAATTTTGATTTGTATTTTATATCATTTTTTTACAGGAGCGAACTGCCACAGTGTAAAAACATTTTCCACACGTTCTTGTTATAACGTGTACTTATCAGTGTTAATTTAACAATGTGTCAACAGTGTTAAAGACTTAAAAGAGTCGACCAAAATAGATACTTTTGCAGTGCAAAATTTAACACTTAGGTAAAGTTAGAAAGATATTCATTCGAAGTTCACGGCTCAATAGATCTGAAGAGAAACGTTGTAGAAAGACAAAAACCACTAGTGTCTAACCTCAGGAAGGTAGACAACGAGCTACAACCTTATTTTTATCCATATGAGCCGTCCTCTGAGCTGAAAAAAATATCACTGATCTGAACGGGCAGAGAAACAGAAGCTTAGGGACCGTCTACAAAGTGCATACATGGAAAAAAAGACACCAGAAAATTATTGAATAAATCATTGTAATAAGGAGTGATATCACCAAATTCACTGCACACATCAGCGGGGTCCTGCTGATTATACTACAGAGCTCAGTTTGGAAAAATGCCATTATGAAAAACTTTGCAGAATTTTTTATTTTTTAATTTTTAATAGCATCAAAGTCACAAGATGTGGTGTCACCAAATTTATTGCAAACAACAGCCATGTCCTGTTGATTATACCAGAGCACTCAGTTTGGGAAAAAGTAATTTTAAAAAATTTCGGAGAATTTTTCATTGTTTATATTTTCAATAGCATCAAAGTCATAAGGTCCAGTGACACAAAATTTACTGCACACAACAGTAATGTCCTGCTGATTATACTACAACACTCACTTTGGGAAAAAGTCATTTAAAAAAATTTTGGACAATTTTTGATTGTTTAAATTTTCAATAGCATCAAAGTCATAAGGTGTGGTGTCGCTAAATTCACTGCACACAACAGCAGTGTCCTGCTGATTATACAACCCCTGGCAAAAATTATGGAATCACCGGCCTCTGAGGATGTTCATTCAGTTGTTTAATTTTGTAGAAAAAAAGCAGATCACAGACATGACACAAAACTAAAGTCATTTCAAATGGCAACTTTCTGGCTTTAAGAAACACTATAAGAAATCAAGAAAAAAAGATTGTCGCAGTCAGTAACGGTTACTTTTTTAGACCAAGCAGAGGGAAAAAAATATGGACTCACTCAATTCTGAGGAAAAAATTATGGAATCACCCTGTAAATTTTCATCCCCAAAACTAACACCTGCATCATATCAGATCTGCTCGTTAGTCTGCATCTAAAAAGGAGTGAACACACCTTGGAGAGCTGTTGCACCAAGTGGACTGACATGAATCATGGCTCCAACACGAGAGATGTCAATTGAAACAAAGGAGAGGATTATCAAACTCTTAAAAGAGTAAATCATCATGCAATGTTGCAAAAGATGTTGGTTATTCACAGTCAGCTGTGTCTAAACTCTGGACCAAATACAAACAACATGGGAAGGTTGTTAAAGGCAAACATACTGGTAGACCAAGGAAGACATCAAAGCGTCAAGACAGAAAACTTAAAACAATATGTCTCAAAAATCGAAAAATGCACAACAAAACAAATGAGGAATGAATGGGAGGAAACTGGAGTCAACGTCTGTGACCGAACTGTAAGAAACCGCCTAAAGGAAATGGGATTTACATATAGAAAAGCTAAACGAAAGCCATCATTAACACCTAAACAGAAAAAAAAAAACAAGGTTACAATGGGCTAAGGAAAAGCATTCGTGGACTGTGGATGACTGGATGAAAGTCATATTCAGTGATGAATCTCGAATCTGCATTGGGCAAGGTGATGATGCTGGAACTTTTGTTTGGTGCCGTTCCAATGAGATTTATAATGATGACTGCCTGAAGAGAACATGTAAATTTCCACAGTCATTGATGATATGGGGCTGCATGTAAGGTAAAGGCACTGGGGAGATGGCTGTCATTACATCATCAATAAATGCACAAGTTTACGTTGATATTTTGGACAATTGAAAGAATGTTTGGGGATGTTTCAAGATGATAATGCATCTTGCCATAGAGCAAAAACTGCAAAAACATTCCTTGTAAAAAGACACATAGGGTCAATGTCATGGCACAGGGTCAGTATCAACGAGTAGATCTGATTTGATGCAGGTGTTAGTTTGGGGGATGAAAATTTACAGGGTGATTCCATAATTTTTTCCTCAGAATTGAGTGATTCCATATTTTTTTCCTCTGCTTGGTCTACAAAAGTAACCGTTACTGACTGCCACAATCTTTTTTTCTTGATTTCTTATAGTGTTTCTTAAAGCCAGAAAGTTGTCATTTGAAATGACTTTAGTTTTGTGTCATGTCTGTGATCTGCTTTTTTCTACAAAATTAAACAACTGAATGAACATCCTCCGAGGCCGGTGATTCCATAATTTTTGCCAGGGGTTGTACTACAACACTCACTTTGGAAAAAAGTAATTTTCAAAAATTTTGGAAAATTTTTGATTGTTTAAATTTTCAATAGCATCAAAGTCATAAGGTGTAGTGACACAAGATTTACTGCCCACAACAGTGGTGTTGTGCTGATTATACTACAACACGAACTTTAAGAAAAAGTCATTTTCAAAAATTTTGGAGAATTTTTGATTGTTTATATTTTCAATAGCATCAAAGTCATAAGGTGTAGTGACACAAAATTTACTGCACACAACAGTGGTGTCCTGCTGATTATACTACAACACTCACTTTGGAAAAAAGCCATTTCAAAAAAAAAATTGGAGAATTTTTGATTGTTTAAGTTTCAATAGCATCAAAGTCATAAGGTGTAGTGACACAAGATTTACTGCCCACAACAGTGGTGTTGTGCTGATTATACTACAACATGAACTTTAAGAAAAAGTCATTTTCAAAAAGTTTGGAGAATTTTTGATTGTTTATATTTTCGATAGTATCAAAGTCATAAGGTATAGTGACACAAGATTTACTGCCCACAACAGTGGTGCTGTGCTGATTATACTACAACACTAACTTTAAGAAAAAGTCATTTAAAAAAAAAATTGGAGAATTTTTGATTGTTTAAATTTTCAATAGCATCAAAGTCATAAGGTGTAGTGACACAAAATTTACTGTACACAACAGTGGTGTCCTGCTGATTATACTACAGCACTCACTTTTGAAATATAGTAATAATTTATGACAATTAATGAACTAAATAAAAGAGATCCCTGCTGTTCAAACTGAGCACTGCTACTAAAAGGTGACGACACAGAAATGACGTTTCCTTTTTGGTAGGTATAAAGACTTCCTCAGCATTGAGTGAAAGCCAAAATCTCCAAGCCAAGTGTTGTAGTGTAAACAGCATGATATGGAGTATATGTGCTGATGTTTACATCACCCTACAGCTTATAAAAGTGCTGTAGTATAACTAGCAGGACACCGCTGATGTCATGGACACCTCCCCCATCTCAACACAACCTCCTTCACAAATCACTGTGGATCAAGTCAGAGAACAGCCAAGGAAACTTCATCCCATGAAAGCGGCAGGCCCACACAAGGTGTGTCCCAGACTACTGAAGACCTACGCAACTGAACTGGGAGAACTGCTATGACATATCTTCTCCCTAGCCTGCAGTGAGGGAGAGTGCCCACCCTCAGTTAGACTTCATGCATCCTTCCAGTTCTTTAGAAGAACCAGCCCAGCCAGCTGAATGACTTCCGACCAGTGGCACTCACTCCACACCTAATGAAGTTGGAGCGGTTCTTCCTCGACTCCCTCAAACCCCAGGTGCAACACACCCATGACTGTCTGCAGTTTGCATATAGTGCAGCTGTTGGTGTGGAGGATGCCATCCTCTACCTGCTACAAGTCCACTCACACCTGGATAATGGGAAATGGCACAGTGAGGATTCTCTTCCTGGACTTCTCGAGTTCCTTCAACACCATCCAGCCCGTTGTGCTCCAGGACAAACTGAATAGGATGTGAGTGGACCCCTGCCTGGTCACTTGGATCTCCAGCTACCTCACAGACAGACAGTATGTCAGGCTGAGGGACACCATATCTGACGTTGTAATTGACAGAACCAGCACACCCCAGGGCACGGTGCTGGCCCTTCTTCTCTTCACCCTGTAGACCTTAGACTTCTGCTACAACTCTGAGCTGTGTCACATTCAGAAGTTCCTATATGACAAAACCATTGTTGGATGCATCAGGGATGACAGAGAGGAGGAGTACAGGAGCCTAGTGAAGGACTTTGCTGCCTGGTGCGACAGAAACCATCTACAGCTCAAAACCTAAAAGACAAAGGGGCTGGTCATTGACTTTTGGAAGTCCAGACCAAATCCACAACCAGTTCTGATCCAGGGAACTGAGGTGGAGGCTGTGGATTCCTAGAAGTACCTCAGGGTGTGGCTGGACATCAAACTAGAATGGACAAACCACACCAACCACCTGTACAGGAAGGGACAGAGCAAGCTGGACTTTCTGAAGAGGCTGCAGCCGTTTAACAGGAAACTCCTGTTGATGTTCTACCAGTCCATAGTAGCCACCGTCCTCTTTTAAACTTTGGTGTGCTCGGGGAGCGCAGCATATCCAAGAAGGACACATTCAGGCTGGACAAACTGACCAGGTGGACTGACTCTGTGGTTGGCATGAAGCTAGGCTCTCTGGTGATGCTGGCAGAGAAGAGAACACTGGACAAACTGCTGGATATTATGGAAGATGTCCGTCACTTTCTGCACACCGTCATTAGTAACCAGAGGAGCCTCTTCAGCCACAGACTGCTCCTTCTTAAGTGCAGGACCAACAGACTGAAAAACTCCTTTGTCCCTCATGCAATCAGACTGGAGAACTCCTCACTGGGTGAGGAGGAGTAACAGGAAGACCAATGATGGGAAGGAGAGAAACAGTAGGAACCAGTAAACCAGTATTGATCCGTATGTCTGGTATTTATATTTACAAACTGTTTTTTTTTTTACTTTCACTTTTGATACTTTGTGTGCTTCTTACCCTGTGTGATGCTATACAGTGCTGCTGGAACCTCGGTTTCCCTGAGGGATTTTTCGTAAGAGATCACAAAAAGTTCTATCTAATCTAAGCAGACGTGTGCAGGAAATTTTGTGTCATTACACCTTCTAACACTGACACAATTGTAAATTTAAACAACAAATCTCTCAAATTTTAAACAATGACATTTTTCCAAACTGAGTATTGTAGTATAACTAGCAGGACACCACTGTTGTGTGCAGTAAATTTTGTGTCACTACACTTTATGACTTTGATGCTATTGAAAATTTAAATAGTGAAAAATCCCCCCAAATTTTTTAAAATTACTTTTTTCCAAACTGAGTCCTGTAGTATAATCAGCAGGACACCACTGCTGTGTGCAGTAAACTTTGTGTCACTACACCTTATGCCTTTGATGCTATTGAAAATTTAAATAGTGAAAAATCCCCCCAAATTTTTTAAAATTACTTTTTTCCAAACTGAGTCCTGTAGTATAATCAGCAGGACACCACTGCTGTGTGCAGTAAACTTTGTGTCACTACACCTTATGCCTTTGATGCCATTGAAAATATAAACAATAAAAAATGCTCCAAAATTTTTGAAAATGACTTTTTCCCAAAGTGAGTGTTGTAGTATAATCAGCAGGACACCACTGTTGTGTGCAGTAAATTTGGCAACACCACACTTTATGACTTTGATGCTATTGAAAATATAATCAATGAAAAATTCTCCAAAAATCTTTTTTTAAAATGACTTTTTCCCAAAGTGAGTGTTGTAGAATAATCAGCAGGACACCACTGTTGTGTGCAGTAAATTTTGTGTCACTACACCTTATGACTTTGATGCTATTGAAAATTTAAACAATCAAAGATTCTCCAACATTTTTTTTTAATGACTTTTTCCCAAAGTGAGTCTTGTAGTATAATCAGCAGGACACCACTGCTGTGTGCAGTAAACTTTGTGTCACTACACCTTATGCCTTTGATGCCATTGAAAATATAATCAATGAAAAATTCTCCAAAATTTTTGAAAATGACTTTTTCCCAAATTGAGTGTTGTAGTATAATCAGCAGGACACCACTGTTGTGTACAGTAAATTTTGTGTCACTACACCTTATGACTTTGATGCTATTGAAAATATAATCAATGAAAAATTCTCCAAAATTTTTGAAAATGACTTTTTCCCAGAGTGAGTGTTGTAGTATAATCAGCAGGACACCACTGTTGTGTGCAGTAAATGTTGTGTCACTACACCTTATGACTTTGATGCTATTGAAAATATAAACAATCAAAAATTATCCAAAATTTTTTAAAATTACTTTTTCCAAAAGTGAGTGTTGTAGTATAATCAGCAGGACACCACTGTTGTGTGCAGTACATTTTGTGTCACTACACCTTATGACTTTGATGCTATTGAAAATTTAAACAATCCAAAATTCTCCCAAAAATTTTTTAAATGACTTTTTCCCAAAGTGAGTCTTGTAGTATAATCAGCAGGACACCACTGTTGTGTGCAGTAAATTTTGTGTCACTACACCTTATGACTTTGATGCTATTGAAAATTTAAACAATCAAGAATTCTCCCAAAAAAAATTTAAAATGACTTTTTTCCAAAGTGAGTGTTGTAGTATAATCAGCAGGACATCACTGTTGTGTGCAGTATAATTGTGTGTCACTACACCTTATGACTTTGATGCTATTGAAAATATAAACAATCAAAAATTCTCCAAAATTTTTGAAAATGACTTTTTCCCAAAGTGAGTGTTGTAGTATAATCAGCAGGACACTACTGTTGTGTGCAGTAAATTTTGTGTCACTACACCTTATGACTTTGATGCTATTGAAAATTTAAACAATCAAGAATTCTCCCAAAAAAAAATTTAAAATGACTTTTTTCCAAAGTGAGTGTTGTAGTATAATCAACAGGACATCACTGTTGTGTGCAGTATAATTGTGTGTCACTACACCTCATGACTTTGATGCTATTGAAAATATAATCAATGAAAAATTCTCCAAAATTTTTTAAATGACTTTTTCCCAAAGTGAGTCTTGTAGTATAATCAGCAGGACACCACTGTTGTGTGCAGTAAATTTTGTGTCACTACACCTTATGACTTTGATGCTATTGAAAATTTAAACAATCAAGAATTCTCCAAAAAAAAATTTTAAATGACTTTTTTCCTAAGTGAGTGTTGTAGTATAATCAGCAGGACATCACTGTTGTGTGCAGTATAATTGTGTGTCACTACACCTTATGACTTTGATGCTATTGAAAATATAAACAATCAAAAATTCTCCAAAATTTTTGAAAATGACTTTTTCCCAAAGTGAGTGTTGTAGTATAATCAGCAGGACACTACTGTTGTGTGCAGTAAATTTTGTGTCACTACACCTTATGACTTTGATGCTATTGAAAATTTAAACAATCAAGAATTCTCCAAAAAAAAAATTTAAAATGACTTTTTTCCAAAGTGAGTGCTGTAGTATAATCATCAGGACACCGCTGTTGTGTGCAGTGAATTTTGTGTCACTACACCTTATGACTTTGATGCTATTGAAAATTTAAACAATCAAAAATTCTCCAAAATTTTTGAAAATGACTTTTTCCCAAAGTGAGTGTTGTAGTATAATCAGCAGGACACTACTGTTGTGTGCAGTAAATTTTGTGTCACTACACCTTATGACTTTGATGCTATTGAAAATTTAAACAATCAAGAATTCTCCAAAAAAAAAAATTTTAAATGACTTTTTTCCAAAGTGAGTGTTGTAGTATAATCAGCAGGACATCACTGTTGTGTGCAGTATAATTGTGTGTCACTACACCTCATGACTTTGATGCTATTGAAAATATAATCAATGAAAAATTCTCCAAAATTTTTTAAAATTACTTTTTCCCAAACTGAGTGCTGTAGTATAATCATCAGGACACCGCTGTTGTGTGCAGTGAATTTGGCGACACCACACCTTATGACTTTGATGCTATTGAAAATTTAACAATCAAAAATTCTCCAATTTTTTTTAAATGACTTTTTCCCAAAGTGAGTCTTGTAGTATAATCAGCAGGACACCACTGTTGTGTGCAGTAAATGTTGTGTCACTACACCTTATGACTTTGATGCTATTGAAAATTTAAACAATCAAAAATACTCCAAATTTTTTAAAAATAACTTTTTCTTACAGTTAGTGTTGTAGTATAATCAGCACGACACCACTGTTGTGTGCAGTAAATTTTGTGTCACTACACCTTATGACTTTGATCTTCTTCTTCTTTGTCTTTCGGCTGTTCCCGTTAGGGGTCGCCACAGCAGATCAATCATTTCCATCTCACCCTGTCGTCTGTATCTTCCTCTGTTACACCAACCACCTGCATGTCCTCTCTCAGCACATCCATGAACCTCCTCTTTGGTCTCCCTCTTCTCCTCCTGCCTGGTGGCTCCATCCTCAGCATCCTTCTCCCTATATACCCTGGGTCCCTCCTCTGCACATGTCCAAACCATCTCAATCTTGCCTCTCTGACTTTGTCTCCAAACTGTCCCACCTGAGCTGTCCCTCTGATATGTTCATTCCTAATCTTGTCCATTCTTGTCACTCCCAAAGAGAATCTCAACATCTTCAGCTCTGCCACCTCCAGCTCTGCCTCCTGTCTTTTTGTTAGTGCCACTGTCTCTAAACCATACAACATAGCTGGTCTCACTACTGTTTTGTAAACTTTCCCTTTCACTCTTGCTGATGATGCTATTGAAAATTTAAACAATCAAAAATTCTCCAATTTTTTTTTTTAAATGACTTTTTCCCAAAGTGAGTGTTGTAGTATAATCAGCAGGACATTACTGTTGTGTGCAGTAAATTTTGTATCACTACACCTTATGACTTTGATGCTATTGAAAATTTAAACAATCCAGAATTCTCCAAAGAAATTTTTTAAATGACTTTTTCCCAAAGTGAGTCTTGTAGTATAATCAGCAGGACATTACTGTTGTGTGCAGTAAATTTTGTGTCACTACACCTTATGACTTTGATGCTATTGAAAATGTAAACAATCAAGAATTCTCCAAAATTTTTTAAAATGACTTTTTCCCAAAGTGAGTCTTGTAGTATACAACCCCTGGCAAAAATTATGGAATCACCGGCCTCGGAGGATGTTCATTCAGTTGTTTAATTTTGTAGAAAAAAAGCAGATCACAGACATGACACAAAACTAAAGTCATTTCAAATGGCAACTTTCTGGCTTTAAGAAACACTATAAGAAATCAAGAAAAAAAGATTGTGGCAGTCAGTAACTGTTACTTTTTTAGACCAAGCAGAGGAAAAAAATATGGAATCACTCAATTCTGAGGAAAAAATTATGGAATCACCCTGTAAATTTTCATCCCCAAAACTAACACCTGCATCATATCAGATCTGCTCGTTAGTCTGCATCTAAAAAGGAGTGAACACACCTTGGAGAGCTGTTGCACCAAGTGGACTGACATGAATCATGGCTCCAACACGAGAGATGTCAATTGAAACAAAGGAGAGGATTATCAAACTCTTAAAAGAGAGTAAATCATCACGCAATGTTGCAAAAGATGTCGGTTGTTCACAGTCAGCTGTGTCTAAACTCTGGACCAAATACAAACAACATGGGAAGGTTGTTAAAGGCAAACATACTGGTAGACCAAGGAAGACATCAAAGCGTCAAGACAGAAAACTTAAAGCAATATGTCTCAAAAATCGAAAAATGTACAACAAAACAAATGAGGAACGAATGGGAGGAAACTGGAGGAAACTGGAGTCAACGTCTGTGACCGAACTGTAAGAACCGCCTAAAGGAAATGGGATTTACATACAGAAAAGCTAAACGAAAGGCATCATTAACACCTAAACAGAAAAAAACAAGGTTACAATGGGCTAAGGAAAAGCAATTGTGGACTGTGGATGACTGGATGAAAGTCATATTCAGTGATGAATCTCGAATCTGCATTGGGCAAGGTGATGATGCTGGAACTTTTGTTTGGTGCCTTTCCAATGAGATTTATAAAGATGACTGCCTGAAGAGAACATGTAAATTTCCACAGTCATTGATGATATGGGGCTGCATGTCAGGTAAAGGCACTGGGGAGATGGTTGTCATTACATCATCAATAAATGCACAAGTTTATGTTGATATTTTGGACAATTGAAAGGATGTTTGGGGATGATGAAATCATTTTTCAAGATGATAATGCATCTTGCCATAGAGCAAAAACTGCAAAAACATTCCTTGCAAAAAGACATATAGGGTCAATGTCATGGCACAGGGTCAATGTCAATGAGCAGATCTGATTTGATGCAGGTGTTAATTTGGGGGATGAAAATTTACAGGGTGATTCCATAATTTTTTCCTCAGAATTGAGTGATTCCATATTTTTTTCCTCTGCTTGGTCTAAAAAAGTAACCGTTACTGACTGCCACAATCTTTTTTTTCTTGATTTCTTATAGTGTTTCTTAAAGCCAGAAAGTTGCCATTTGAAATGACTTTAGTTTTGTGTCATGTCTGTGATCTGCTTTTTTTCTACAAAATTAAACAACTGAATGAACCATAATTTTTGCCAGGGGTTGTAATCAGCAGGACATTACTGTTGTGTGCAGTATAATTGTGTGTCACTACACCTTATGACTTTGATGCTATTGAAAATATAAACAATCAAAAATTCGGCTGCCCGTTCAGATCAGTGATATTTTTTTCAGCTCAGAGGACGGCTCATATGGATAAAAATAAGGTTGTAGCTCGTTGTCTACCTTCCTGAGGTTAGAAACTAGTGGTGTTTGTCTTTCTACATCGTTTCTCTTCAGATCTATTGAGCCGTGAACTTCGAATCTGTGAATATCTTTCTAACTTTACCTAAGTGTTAAATTTAACACTCAATGATCGAGCCAGTGGGTCAGGATGCATATTTGTAAGTGGTCACTCTAATTGGCTTTCAAATCCCATAAATTGTGACAAGGAGCTATATTATGTGATTACATAATGTGATCGTGAATGCAAGTTGAGAACAAAGTGTCTTTCATAACAAAGTGAAGTGGGACACACATACATTTTCGGAGTTGCAGCAAACGAAATAATCAAAACCATATATTGTAAGAATCTTTTACTTGTTTTGTTTTGACAAACCATATTTTGACAAAAAAAAAAACATTAAACATATTGATTACCTATTGCACAGGGGAGGTGATGGAGGTGATGGTCTAGTGATTAAGGTGTTGGGCTTGAGACCAGAAGATCCTCAGTTCAAGTCCCAGCCTGACTGGAAAATTACTAAAGGTCACTAATCCCCTAGTTGCTCCTGGTGTGTAGTGAGCGCCTTGTATGGCAGCACCCTCACATCAGGATGAATGTGAGGCATTATTTGTAAAGCGCTTTGAGCGTCTGACGCAGACGGAAAAGTGCTATATAAATGCAGTCAATTTACCATTTATCTGACCTAATGTGGATATTATTTTCCATTCAAACTCTTATTGTACATGCTATTTTGAATAAAACATTTAACACTACTATTACCTGAAGTACATTATCACCAGCGAATGTAATAGATGGAAGGATGACATAACTGTGCACATCAATCCAAGATCATGTGAAATTTGTGGCACAACCAAAATCAGTAATACAAAAATGATGTCGATTTTGCATTGTAAGGCTTCCATGTCACTCAACATTTTAGAACTTGAATGCACATGCACGCTTATTTTCTGCACATCCCGGAGGATCATTTGTGATTTTGTCACTATATGTGGGTTAATAAAAAAGAGATTACTTTCCTCTTGAGATGGCCCAAAAGGGGGCACCATATACCTTCTCCAGTTACTAGGGCATCTTTAAAAAAACAAATAAATAAAAATTTTGTATTCCTGCTATATAAATAAAATGGTGCATCCTCTATTCTTTTCTGCAAAGGACAGTTGTGTTATAGCCAGCAGCAAAAATGTGCAGTCTGCACCAGTGCTGCTGTCACATGCATCATTGATTGTGCACCAACATGCTGAATGAATCAGCTTGTTGATTGATTTGATGCAGCTTTAGAACAACACCCACACTTTTGATAACTGATCTGGGTTACATCTGAACCAAGTAGTGCTTGGCAGTCAACACGAAATGGAGATTTCAGTTAATATTTTAAAGAATACGGTGTACAAAGCGATGGTTACCTTAAAAAAAAGGTAAATATCGCTTTGCAGTTGCATAGCATGA
Source organism: Thalassophryne amazonica (assembly GCF_902500255.1). Lineage (NCBI taxonomy): Eukaryota > Metazoa > Chordata > Actinopteri > Batrachoidiformes > Batrachoididae > Thalassophryne > Thalassophryne amazonica. The sequence goes on from NC_047104.1 coordinate 68,768,708, forward strand.
ACGACAGAGGGCAGTATCACTCAACAAAGATCATCTGCAATAACAGCCACGTGACAGCAACGTTTCGCACTGTTTGAAGTAATCTTTAACGTTATTATAAGACACTAAAACATCCCAAGCAGATTTTAATTTGTAATCAGCATATTTATTACAATTCTACTATGCCAACTCAGTCTTATTAGTCAGTCAGCGAATTACAAGTGTACATGATACAACTCTTAAAATATGGATGAAGAAGAAAAATTTTCTCCAGTCTGATTTTTATACTTACTCATTATTTTATGCACTTTGATGGTGGATGACATTTGTAGAACACCTCGAGTGTTGCAGAAGTACTGCCTTGCATTTCTGCAGTGTGCAAACCCAAATCCTTGAAAGAGTGACACCATGACAGGACCAGTGTGGGGGCAGAGGCTGCGCCCGCGCATGTGCGTGTGTCTTCTACATAGCTTTCTTCAGAAGAACATAATATCAAAAAACCACATCTACAGCCTCCCACACAATTTGTTTTCTTTATCTTCTCTTTTCAAAGGTCATCTGCAGAAATAAAAGATGCAGGTAACCTGAATTAGACTTGGGTGTGTTTGCAGAACGACTGCTGCATGGAGAAAGTTCAGGCAAGTCATGAGGGTGTTTAATTTCATTTAATAACGCTGGTATTCACGAATAATATCCTGAAGGAAATTTGAACAGGGACTAAACACAAGACACACAAAACACAGTACAAAGGAGCATCCCAAATCATGCACAAAATAAGTGCAATAAAAGATGACTATAAATGCAAATAAAGTAATACAATAGGAAGCGACACTCAGACAGTGCAGGACCTGCATTACATGTTTGACACAGTCATGCAAATTAATTATTTGTGATTCAGTGATATAATGTCAGTGGAAATTAACTCGTCACACTTCCATGTTTTCATTACTTATATATATATATATATATATATATATATATATATATATATATATATATATATATATATATATATATATATATATATATATATATATATATATATATATATATATATATATATATATATATATATATATATATATATATATATATGTTCTCCACTCAGACTGCAATAGCCAATCACAGATTAGCCTTTCTGTCCATCATTTACCTGTATTTTGGCATGCTTGGCACCAGAAAGTTATGTTGGATCCAAAAGGATCCAAAAAGGCTAGGACCAAAAGTTATATTGGATCGGTTCCCACTGACCAATAGCGTTAGAGCTTACTGCTCTAATTGTTAAAACTGTAATGATTTTTGCACACTATCATCAGCAACCAGAGGAGCCTCTTCAGTTACAGACTGCTCCTTCCCAAGTGCAAAAACCAACAGACGGATAAACTCCTTTGTCCCTCAGGCATTTAGACTGTACAACTCCTCACTCGGGGGGGAGGAGTAACAGGAAGACAGGGGTCGGGAATGAGAGGAACAGTAGTAGCCAGTAAACCCTTGTTGATAAGTATGTCTGGTTTGTGTATTTATATTTGTATTTGCAAGCTGTTTTTTCTTTTTTACTTTTACTTTTGATACTCTGTGTGCTTCTTATCCTGTGTGCTGCTACACAATGCTGCTGGAACCTCAATTTCCCTGAGGGAGTCTTCCAAAGGGATCAATAAAGTTCTATCTAACCTAACCTAATCTAATCTAATCTGATTTACCTTTTTCCAAATTAAGTTAACAAGTTAATGTAAATATTACTTGTTAATTTAATTTGGATCAAACTAATTAGAGTTTTACCACTTGAAACACTTATTAGTACAGTCCAACAATTCTCTTTTTCAGTGCAGTAATCAAAGAAAACTGAATAAACTGCTCAGAGTAGTTATCAAAGCAGACGATTTTTTTTATATTTTCATTTTTAGGTTCCAACACAAGTAACATGAATTATACATAAGTCAAGTTGTTTCATTTGAGTAGACTATTTCTTTCTTGCTTGTGGATATTACCAAAATACCTGAGAGAGGTAAAAGCCTTTATATGTGTTGTAAATGTGTTACTACATGCGCTCAGTTCACAAGCATGAGAACACATGAATAACTCAGTCACACACACCTATAATGACTTTGTGGGGTGAAATTGTGTGTTGGAATGTGTTGAGAAGGTGACGTATATAAGTTACCAAAGAGTGTTAAACCCTGCACATTTGCTTGGAAATAAAGACCACAGGAAATGTGATATTGATGCTTTGAGATGCATTTGTGAGCTGAGTGCTTGGTTCTACGCCCACGTGCATCGAACAAAGGTACGTGTTGTGTGTGTGTGTGTGTGTGTGTGTATGTGTGTGTGTGTGTGAGAGAGAGAGACACCGCCGTAAGTGGCTGGTTTGTGGTACGCATGCAGTTTGCTTTAAGGATGGACTGATTTACATTAAAATGCAGCCTTTTATTTTCAGCATTAAAATAAACAATATTGAATCATCCAGCCCCCAACAAAAATATGCATGTTTATTCATGTTAATTTGTTTTATTTTTACATGAAAAACATAAATATGCCGATCACAGTTTATTTCACTGTAAGTTGATCATTACAAGGAAAATGGTGCAATATATTGTGTTGTGCTGCATCTGTGATGGAATGCACATGATTAGTGGAGTGCATGTAAAAACGTGGTGTTTTATGACTGCTTATCAGTGCTGCACAAATCTTTGGTGATAGATTAAAAATCAGCATGTTCTTGATCAGCTGCTTGTGTGGTTAAGTGTAAACACTCTAAGAATGAAGTGCTTTATTTACTTAATCCAATTATGTCAGTTCATCCCACAAAACCTGGTTCTTTCAATGGGAAAAGCAAAGTGTAACAAATTGTTACAATTAATTGTATATTATGTTTATTATGTTATGATTGAAACAACCACATTTTGTAGGGCTGGCTGGCATAACCAGATTAAGTAAATAACACACTTCATTTAGAAAAGTGAAACAGAATCAAGAATTTGAATTGAGAAATTAAAGCGTGCCTCCAGGAATGGTAAAAAGATTTCAAGTTACTTTTATTATTTCTACAATGAAAATGTGGTGATTGGGCTTTTTGATTGTTATGTTATTGTTTTTTTTATGGATTAGTGTATCCTAATGTTGTGTTTCAGAATACAATCACAAATTCTGCATGGCAGGAAGAGCTTCAAAGCACTGACAAATGAAAGTTTTAGAGTTTATCAGCCTGTGCCGCGCTGTTACTCAGTAAAGATTAACCCGAGGAGGTCAATGGGTTGAACAGACACAGAGGTTAAAGGGAGTAGAACAACCCATTTACACACAGATTTATTATTGCTCTGTTCTAGCAGCACATTTGTCCTCACCATAGCTGAATCAACACACAAGTAGTTTTTTCATTTTGTTTTGCTTTGTTTTCGTTTCATTAATTGATTTATTTGTTTGTTTGTGAGGGAAACTTTAAAAGGTTACAGCTTTTACCAAACATTTTTACACCAAATGAAAATTATTTGAGGCAAATGTAAATGAGAGGTAGTCACATGGTTAGAGCAAAAGTTTTGATTTGCAATTGTAAATTACACTGGATATCTAAGATGTGGAGTTTATTTGAAAAATAACAAATTGTGAAATTGATTGCCTCACTTTCCCTGAGTAAAATCAATATTTTGCCCAAGTATATTCATTTAACTTGGGTCATATTTTAATGAGACTTTTCCATTTTTTTTCCAAAGCAAACGCAATATATCACAAGTTACATATACGTACATAACTTCCATCCATCCGTCCATTTTCTTCCGCTTTAAGGCGTTCCCAAGCCAGCCGAGAGATGTAATCCTTCCAGCGTGTCCTGGGTCTTCCCCGGGGCCTCCCTAAAATGTGAAGCAAGTATTTGCCCTTCCTGACGCAACTCTACATTACATGAAGAAATGTGGCATTCTGTCGCAAACAGGTACTTCTAATTTTAGACACAAACAGAGATGGTGGCGGAAGACATCAAAGGCACTACACTTTTCACTTATGGTACCAGCAACATGATGACACATAACTATACTGACTAAACCAACTGAACTACAAAAACACAATACATCAATAACACTTACAACACTGTTAAACTAACATGAACCACAATAACAATATTTAAAACCCCAAAACCCAGAACACCCATGGTGCATTGCAGCACAACATCCATTGTTTACTGGTAAGCTAAAATTGCTAATTTCTCCAAAAATATTTGTCCTTTCAACTTTACATTTTCACAGCATTCATCTTTGACCCAAAATACAAAAGCATGCCAGTCAGGAAATGTCAGCTCTCCCTGGTTTCTGCGTGTTCAAAGCCACACATGCATCCACACATGCAGGCAGAGGTCAGTTGGCTGTTATAATATAGATATAACCAAATGAAAGTGGTATGTCTGGAGCACAAATGAAAAAAGTAAGAAAAAAAAATACAAACATTGTAGCGAAAAAGAGATTACATATTTTTTAAAAAAGAGAAATGTATATACAAAACTGTGGATATGTCAGTGTCAGTAGATATTGCACATTATGCAAATAATGAATGTTTTTGAGTTCAATGGTACAAATATTTCATGAGGTGAAAGCTGGAACATACCATTCAACAAGGCGAAGCCGAGTTGAATGATTTGTTCCATCTTTCACTGAATTAAATATTCATTCCATTGAAAGAATGTCAAAACATACATTTGTTTCATACAACCCCTGGCAATAATTATGGAATCACCGGCCTCGGAGGATGTTCATTCAGTTGTTTAATTTTGTAGAAAAAAAGCAGATCACAGACATGACACAAAACTAAAGTCATTTCAAATGGCAACTTTCTGGCTTTAAGAAACACTATAAGAAATCAAGAAAAAAAGATTATGGCAGTCAGTAACGGTTACTTTTTTAGACCAAGCAGAGGAAATAAATATGGACTCACTCAATTCTGAGGAATAAATTATGGAATCACCCTGTAAATTTTCACCCCCAAAACTAACACCTGCATCAAATCAGATCTGCTCGTTAGTCTGCATCTAAAAAGGAGTGATCACACCTTGGAGAGCTGTTGCACCAAGTAGACTGACATGAATCATGGCTCCAACACGAGAGATGTCAATTGAAACAAAGGAGAGGATTATCAAACTCTTAAAAGAGGGTAAATCATCACGCAATGTTGCAAAAGATGTTGGTTGTTCACAGTCAGCTGTGTCTAATTTCTGGACCAAATACAAACAACATGGGAAGGTTGTTAAAGGCAAACATACTGGTAGACCAAGGAAGACATCAAAGCGTCAAGACAGAAAACTTAAAGCAATATGTCTCAAAAATCGAAAATGCACAACAAATGAGGAACGAATGGGAGGAAACTGGAGTCAACATCTGTGACCGAACTGTAAGAAACCGCCTAAAGGAAATTGGATTTACATACAGAAAAGCTAAACGAAAGCCATCATTAACACCTAAACAGAAAAAAACAAGGTTACAATGGGCTAAGGAAAAGCAATCGTGGACTGTGGATGACTGGAAAGTCATATTCAGTGATGAATCTCGAATCTGCATTGGGCAAGGTGATGATGCTGGAACCTTTGTTTGGTGCCGTTCCAATGAGATTTATAAAGATGACGGCCTGAAGAGAACATGTAAATTTCCACAGTCATTGATGATATGGGGCTGCATGTCAGATAAAGGCACTGGGGAGATGGCTGTCATTACATCATCAATAAATGCACAAGTTTACGTTGATATTTTGGACACTTTTCTTACCCATCAATTGAAAGGATGTTTGGGGATGATGAAATCATTTTTCAAGATGATAATGCATCTTGCCATAGAGCAAAAACTGTGAACATTCCTTGCAAATGACACATAGGGTCAATGTCATGGAATAGGGTCAATGTCAACGAGCAGAACTGATTTGATGCAGGTGTTAGTTTTGGGGATGAAAATTTACAGGGTGATTCCATAATTTATTCCTCAGAATTGAGTGAGTCCATATTTATTTCCTCTGCTTGGTCTAAAAAAGTAACCGTTACTGACTGCCACAATCTTTTTTTTCAATTTTTTTTCTTGATTTCTTATAGTGTTTCTTAAAGCCAGAAAGTTGCCATTTGAAATGACTTTAGTTTTGTGTCATGTCTGTGATCTGCTTTTTTTCTACAAAATTAAACAACTGAATGAACATCCTCCGAGGCCGGTGATTCCATAATTTTTGCCAGGGGTTGTATAATGGCTAAAATAGATCCTTGTCATTTGATATTTTATTAATTTATAAACAACAGAAAAGGGACTTAAATTTTGGTGTACCACTGCTGTAAAAGCCCAAATTGTGACGTGTAGTCCGGTGATGCTGTGCACTGACTTTGGACTTCCATTAAAAAGAAAAAAGACTTTGTGCAGTTCCTCAGTCCAGCCAAAAGTCACATCACCTTTTCATCTGAACAGCGCTTCATGCATCCAGATGGCTTACAGCGGAGTGGATTTTGTGTGTGTGTGTGTGTGTGTGTTAAAAAAATTAGCAGCATCAGTTTGCTCAATGAAATCATCGTATCGGTAGTCGTTGTCCCCCGCGCACGCACACACACACACAACCGGGTCGGCACTTGTGCATGCGTGTACTACCAAAAAAGACTGTGTACATCCTCAGTGCAGCGAAAAAAATCACGTCAGAAATGAGTCCAGTTTTTTATTCTAACTTCCTGCTAATAGCCTCCAGACAGCGCAGTGGATTTGTTTTGTGTGTGTGTGTGTGTGTGTGTGTGTGTGTGTGTGTGTGTGTGTGTGTGTGTGTGTGTGTGTGTGTGTGTGTGTGTGTGTGTGTGTGTGTGTGTGTGCGCATGCAGAGTGCAATGGTACCAAACGTATGGAACCAAATTTGCTCTCTAAATGGAACCAAACTGCACTCTAAATGCAATGCATCACAAATGGGACGAATAGTCCATGTCATGTGACATGCAAAGCACCAATCAAATGACAAGCATCCACTCAGCCATTATATAGAAACAAATATTGCACTCATTTCAAGTGTGGCATGTGACATGGCTATTTGGTTCCTGTGGCATTCAAAGTTCTAACATCAGTTGTGTAGAAACTGTTTTTCAATCTATTTGTACTTGCTTTAATGGCAGTAGCTCAAAAAGAGCGTGGCCAGGGTGAGATGAGTCCTTTAGGATGGTTTTCGCTCTCCTGAGACAGTAAGAGCCATGAAGGTCCCCTAGTGTGGGTAGAGAGCATGCAGTGATCTTTTTTGCCATTTTGGTAACCCTCTGGACCTCTTTCTTGTTTGCCCCCGTGCAGCTGGCAAACCATGTACAGAGGCAGTATGTGAGGTTGCTCTCCATGGCAGAGCAGTAAAAAGACACGAGCAATCTATGGTTTATGTTATTTTTCCTGAAGATTCTCAGCAAGTGAAGTCTTTGTTGTGCTTTCTTTACCAAGTTTGTGGTGTTCCTGTCCCAGGTCATCCTGGCCATCCTCTAGGTGGACTCCCAGGAAATGGAAGTCCCTGACCCTTTCCACACAGGTCCCTCAATGATAATGGACTGAATGTTTCTCCTGAAGTCTATGATTAGCTCCTTGGTTTTTGATGTGTTAAGGAGCAGGTTATTTTCAAGAGTGGACCTGTGGCCCACTCTTGGGCCGACTGAGTTGGAAATTATTAATCTCTCATTAACTTCTGGATCTGTTCCTAAATGTTTCAAACCTGCAGTGATTAAACCATTACTTAAGAAATTTAATCTTGACCATAGTGTAAAAACTATAGACCAATGTCAAATCTATCATTTTACTCTAAAATTCTGGAAAAAGTGGTGTCACGGCAGCTCATGGACCACCTTACCGAGAATAATCTTTTTGAGCCACTGCAGTCTGCTTTTAGAAAATATCATTCCACAGACACAGCTCTCACTAAAGTGGTGAATAATCTTCTACTTGCAATGGATTCAGACACCACTACAGTTCTGGTGCTGTTAGATCTCAGTTATGCATTTGATACTGTGGATCATCATATTCTACTCAATAGGCTGGAGAATCATTTTGGGATTACTGGGAGTGCCCTTGCATGGTTGACGTCATACCTGACCAGTTGTTCTCACTGTGCTTGATACAATAACACTACCACTAACCTTAGTGACATGAAATTTGGGGTTCCACAGGGGTCTGTCTTAGGCCCCCTGCTTTTCTCCCTTTATATAGCACCCCTTGGGCACATATTGTGATGTTTTGGGGTTACCTTTCACTGCTATGCTGATGATACTCAGTTACACATGCTGATAACTGCTGGTAATCTCATCCACATAAAGTCCTTAGAAGATTGCCTTGCATCAGTGAGAAGCTGGATGTCTAGCAACTTCCTACTTTTAAACTCATATAAGACTGAAATGATGGTTCTTGGTCCACTGAGACATCAGCATCAATTTGACCAGTTAATGCTTAGCCTAAGCTCGTATGTCATACATCACACTGACAAAGTGAGGAATCATGGGCTAGTTTTTGATCCTATGTTGTCCTTTGACCTCCACATTAGAGATATTACGAGGAGTGCTTTCTTCTACCTGCAAAATATAGCGAAGATTCATCCCATCCTGTCTATGGCTGATGCTGAGACCCTGATGAGGTAGGCGGACCGTGGTGGAGGTCTTCAGGCATGATGGGACAGCAGACTGTGTCAGGGACCAGCTGAAGATTTTGGTGAAAATCCCAGCAAGCTGGTCTGCACCCATCCAGAGATGCCGCTGGGGCCCGTTGCTTTGTGTGGGTTGACACCCCTCGTGCTCCTTCACCATGAAGTTACTCCCAGCTGCTGGCAGTGATGTGGCTGCTCCTGGTGTCACAATCTTGAAGTGAGCAAAAATATGCAGGGATGAGTTACAGAAAGATGTGGTGTGACTCGCCTGGTGCAGGTCTGCCCCTGTAGCCTCGCTTAATATTGGTGTAAGCCTTGTCCAGAGTATTTTCTCCTCTTGTGGCACATTTGACATGTTGATGAAGTCTGGGGAGCACTGATTTTAATTCCACATGATTAAAATCTCCTGTGATAATGTGCACCGTGTCCGGATGTCAGTTCAGCTGTAGGCTAATGTTGCTATGTAAAAGTTTGAGGGCTGAGCTAGCATTAGCATCCGGTGGAATGTAAACAGTGGTTAGCAAGACTCCAGTAAGCTCCAGAAGAAGGTAAAATGGTGGGCATTTAACAGTCAAATATTCCAGATCTAGGGATCAATGGCTAGCTACCATCACTGTATTGTTGCACCAGTTGTTGTGGATGTACATATATAACCCTCCTCCTTTGTTCTTACTGCTCCTGTTGAGGTGCTGCATTGAATAGCATGCTAACTCAATAGTTGAGTCTCGGATGGATGAGTGTAGCCAAGTTTCTTTAAAGACTGGGACACAGCAGTCTCTGTTGACATTATCAAAGGCCACCTGCAGCCTCAATACATCCATTTTATTAGAGAGTGAGCTTACATTGACGAGGGAGAGGCTGGGAAGCGGTAGTGTATGGTTGCTTCTGTAGCCTGGCTAGCCTGTCGGCCCTGTATGCCCATCTGCTTGTACTCCCTGCTCCGCCTCTGCTTCCTTCTCGTTGGGATGTTGACCCACGGAGAGCCGGGGTCCCTTGTTATGTGTACCAGGATGTTGTATGAATGAGAAGACTCTACTGTAATATTCCTCTCGCAGGAAACTCCAATTTTTAACACAGTGTGTCAACTGTAGGTGGTGTTAGCTCGATAGAAAGTTGCTAAGATGATTAAGATGTACATAATAAACAATAAAACAAACCATTGAAAGTGAGAGCACAGAGCCACTGTGTCTACGCGCACAGCCATCTTGTGATTCTGTGTGCTTAGGGTCATTGTCCTGCTGAAAAATGAACTGCCACCTCATTCTGAGGTCAAGGGCGCTCTGGAGCAGCTTTTCATCCAGGATGTCTCTGTACATTGCTGCATTCATCTTTCCCTCAATCCTGACTAGTCTCCCAGTTCCTGCCAATGAAAAACATCCCCACAGCATGATGCTGCCACCACCATGCTCCCCCCTCCCGACCTGCAAACCCCTTAAAGGTCCACTTTTGTAGCCATTTTAAAGACATTTTTGCATGTAACAATGATAATAATAATAATAGCAATCAGATTCCAATACTTAAATTTTTTTTTAATAATTTATTATTGTTATTATCATTGGCTTACTATTTGTAATATTTATAAATTAAAAAAATTGCCTTAAACACAGGAGCTTCGTACACTAAGTGCCGTATGTATGTAGTGTATGATTTTTAAAATGACTGTATAAATTAAAGATACATATAGAGAGGAAATCATACTCAAATAGACAAATAGAGAGATTTCACATGATGCCATTATTCACAGTGAAACTGCACGGTGCCATGACACCCCCACCCCACCCCCTCATGCTGTTGTTATAAGGCAGACAGGTAAACAGTTAAGGTAAACCGGTGTCGCCGTCCGAACGGTCCCCTCTAAAAATGAGTCTGCCCTGCCTTCACTGTGCCTGAGTCTGAGACTGACTGTCTGACTCTCTACACCCAAAGTGATCAAAGGGAATAATGTGATTATTAACCATCAGATGACAAACTAAAACCTCTTAAATCATTCTAAATCATTCTATTGTGGGTCTTTTAGTGAAGCTTAGGGCTAGTGGCCAGCGATCACCTTAGTATTTCTTATGTTTGTCTTGTTGCTTAATGCTGACAAATTATACTGTATTTATTGTCATTCTGATGCCTGATTCTGATTTTTTTCTCTCTGTTTGAGGTGTGGCTCCATCCAGAGATGGGTGTGGTGTTTGTTTCTGTAACTCTCCTGTCCTGCGCACCAGCAACATTTCCTGTATATTTGTTTTGTGAATTGTTTTGTAAATTGTGTCTGTAGCATGGCCCAAGCAGGGGGTCACCCCTTTGAGTCTGGTCTGCTTGAGCTTTCTTCCTCAAATCATCAGAGGGAGTTTTTCCTTACCACTGTCACTTGTCTGCTTGCTCTGGGGGTTGGTAAGGTTAGACCTTACTTGTGTGAAGCGCCTTGAGGCAACTTTGTTGTGATTTGGCACTATATAAATGAAAGGAAATTGAAATTGAAAATTGAAGTACAAAGTATTCACTGACCAGTGCACCATTTCATTCATGTTGTTGTAAAAAAACAAACCATAATCTCGCCTAGGGCACCAAAATGGCAATAACCTGCTCTGGTCTTGAGACTGCTTTTTACCTTCCAGAAAAGGAAAGAAAATGTTAAAACTCATGGAAACCAACTGTATGTAATAACATGTTATTGACTATTTAATGATAAAATAAGAGCAAGCAATTAAAACAAACTATTTTATAGTGCTGTTGCAGAGAGGCAGCAAAAAGTGTCACAGATATTGTCAAACCCTGAGAATACAATGGTATGTTAAAATTTCAGTATTATTTCCCCCTACTTGATCAGTGTAAGCAAATACTGTCTAAATGGTCTCCATTATCTTTGTCTTTAATTAGCAGAATTCGTTCTGTTAAAATGACGTTGCTTCCAAAATTTTTATACTTGTTTTAGTGTCTTCGCATTCTGATTCCTAAATCCTTTTATAAAAAACTCTCTGGATTCTTTAATTATTTAATTTGTTTGGAATGGCAAACATCCAAGACTGAGGAAAGCTCTTCTTCAGAGACCTAAGAGGATGGGAGGTATGGCTTTGTCCAACTTTCAACATTATTATTGGGCTGCAAATATCAAGCGTATGTTGTACTCAAAACACTTTTACTTGGAACCATCAACACCTGTCTGGTTCTCAAGACCAGGCACCTAAGTGGCTCTACTCTGCTCTTTTCTACTCTCCTATTTTACTCTTCCTTTTTAGATATTTAGATATACCTTTCTATACTGGCATAGTTCCACCTTAGAATTGGAATATAATATATAAGATATACCTTACTGAATTTTCATGGAGTCTCATGCGGACAATAGGATTTCTTTCCCTGCAACTTTAGGTTCATCACTTCTTCTTGCTTTGTCTTTACCTAGTAATAATAGAGTAGTACACCAATCTATCAGAATTTGCTCTCAATTTAGGAAAAGTTTTGGTCTCCAGTCTTTCTCACTTCAAAGTCCAGTTGCTGCGAATCACTTATTTCTTCCTTCAGTGACAGATAATACATTTCACATTTGGCACAGAAAGGGCTTAAAATGTTGTACTGATTTATATTTATATGGACAATTTGCAAGGTTTTCTCAACTGTGTACCAAATTTGGCATTCCCTCTACTAATTTCTTTCATTTTTGCAGGTCAGACACTATATGCAAACTGTGACTGCACAGTTTCCTCAAAAACCTCCAGACAGTCCCTTGGATGATCTGTTAATGTTCAAGCCAACTTCTAGGGGTATAATTTCAAACTTGTACAACAATATCTCAGACCTTCAGTGTGCCTCTGCAGACGTTATTAAATCCAAATGGGAACAAGCTCTCAATTTTATCATTACAAATGAACTGTGGGATTCTGTCCTTGGCCAGGTTCACACTGCATTGACGTGTGTTTAACATGCACTCATTCAGTTTAAGATTGTTCATCGTGTGCACTTGTGCAAGGTTAAGTTGGCGTGCATGTACCCAGATGTCGATCCAACTTGTTGAAGTTGTAGATGTGTTCTTGGTACATTGCTTCACATGAACTAGTCCTGTTCCTCATTGGTCAATTTTTGGAATTCTGTTGTTTACACAATCACTTATGTCGTGTAGCATCAAATTAAACTAGATTCACTCTGTGTTATTTTTGGAGTGGCCCCGGACCTGAACTTGCCAAATCCCAAGCTTAAAGTTTTGAATTTTTGATTTTTATTAGCCAGAAGAGCTATTTTACTTGCGTGGAAAGATTCCTCACCCCCTTCACATGCACACTGGTTAAGAGATGCAATGTCCTGGATGGATTTAGAAAAAATCAGATACACAATTCATGGATCGGAAAACAATTTCTATTAGCTGTGACGTACTTTTCTGGAATTTTTTGAGAGATCCACAACTAATGCCTCTGAGTAGCCCACTGAATGAATCAGTGGGCTACATTTCCCATTCCCCCTAGCCCCGTTCTACCCCCCCCCCCCCCACCCCACCTTATTTTATATATATTGTTTTATGTTTACTCATTCTATTCCTCTTTTTTTTCTCTGGGTTTCTTTGTTATATTTTGTTAAGCAGCTGGCTGCTGGTCTCTATTATTTATTGTTAAATGTTCATGGGAAGAAAATAAAAAAATAATAACTGTCATTTCTTACATAATTTGTATTGTATATTACATTTGAGTGTTTAATAAAAATACCTTGGAAAGAAAATTACAGTATTATTCAGCAGGATAGTAAAGGGCACCAAGTGTCTTCAAATCTGCATAAATTGTGAGGCGACATTTACGAAGAAGAAACTAATTTTCTGGTCCCTAACAAACAACTTGAATCTGTGCTTGTTGCTTCACATGGAACTGCTGCTTGCCACGCTCCCTCTCAAGGGAGGAAGAACTGTCTATCTCCCACAGATTGTGGGAAGAAGCAAACACGAGTTCAGATATTGACCTATCTGAGCTGATGTCACAGTGAATTGGCACCCGTAGCAACTGGCAGCTATCTTACTGGGTGTATACACCTGGAATGGGCCCAATGCAACAGCTGTGTGCAAATTATCTGTCCAAGCTACTGTATGTTCAAGGTTACTGACTGCACAAAATGGCCCATAGGTCAGTGGCCACAAGTCCATGAATACACTGTCAACATGCTAAGAATGTCTATGACATTTATATTTGGCGCTGCTGCCAGAGGCGTACACTCTGATGATTGCCTTGGTCTCTGAGTACAACACCAAATCAGAAAAACTTGGAAAGATACAGAAAATACAAAAATAAATAAATAATAAAACACATAAAGCAGTGAGTTTAACATTTACTTTGACTTTTATTTTGAAATGTACAATACAGTGAAAAATAAGTTTTTGTCTGTGGAAACTTTAATATCTTTTTTTTTAAATCCGTATGGTCAGGCACAAATAACTGAATTTATAAACTCTGTGTTTTGTATGGGATTGTTTCCAGTAATCACACACCCAACCAGGATAACTACGAACACATCAACACTTATTGATAATATATTGACAAATACTACTGCAGGGACTATAACAGGTGGAATACTCATTAGTGATGTCAGTGATCATATGCCGGTTTTTGTAGCTTTCCAGGTCTTAGTTGATGGATATGACCAGAAAGAACCTGTACATTTCAAAAGAAAATTAACTGAAGTTACCCTTGAGAATTTTAGAAGGGCCTTAATGCAGCAGGATTGGTGTGATATTTATAATGATGAGACTGACAAATCATATGAATCTTTTATCACCATTATTTCAAATTTGTACAATAGATATTGTCCATAGGTGCCACAAAGTAAAAATGCTCAAAAAACTGACAAACCTTGGGTTACAAAGGGACTCCAGAATGCATGCAAAAAGAAAAAATCTTTTATACAAGCACTTTACAATATTTAGAACAAAGGAGGCTGAAAGTAAATATAAGATATACAAAAATAAATTAACAAATATCATGCGATCGTGTAAGAAGCAATATTATTGCGACTTATTGGTAAAACATAAAACCAACCTTACTGGCACCTGGAAGATATTAAACAAAATGATTAACAGGAGGAAAACCGTTAAAGATGATCCAACTTATTTTTATACAGATTCTGATAAAACCATAAAAAACAATAAAGTTATTGCAGATCATTTCAATAATTATTTGTTAATGTGGGTAAAAATTTATCAAATTCAATTATATCTTGTAAAACACATTCTATGGACAACAATGAATTAATTAATACTGTTTTGGATTTAATATACATTAGAGGAGTAGATGAAAATGAAATGTTCATCATTGTTTATAAATTAAAGGGGAAAAATCAACTGACTGTGATAACTTTAGTATGTTTTTGATCAAAAATATTATTCATTGTATTATTAAACCTTTAACTTATATTTGCAATTTGTTACCAATGACGGGAAAATTCCCTTCTAAAATGAAAATAGATAAGGTGATACCTTTGTTTAAATCTGGTGACAAGCAGGTCTTTTCAAATTATAGGCCAATTTCTTTGTTATCACAGTTTTCTAAAATTCTGGAAAAAAAATTGTAAATAGGCTGTATGATTTTATATCCAAACATCATATACTTAGTGAACAGCAGTATGGTTTTAGAAAGAGTCGCACCGCTTCTCTGGCTATAATTGATTTTGTTGAACAAGTTACAAATGCAATAGAGATGAAGCAATACACTGTAGGGATTTTCTTTGATTTACAGAAAGCATTTGATACCATAGATCATTCTTTATTATTGGACAAATTACAGAAGTACGGCATCAGAGGATGCCCTTCATTGGTTAGCTAGTTATTTATCAAATAGGTATCAGTGTGTTCATTTTGGAGGGACAAATTCAGAATTATTGAGGATCACATGTGGGGTGCCCCAAGGGTCAGTCCTTGGGCCGTTGCTGTTTCTGTTGTATGTTAATGATAAAAGTTTGGTGTCAAAGTCTGTGCGTTGTATTTTGTTTGTCGATGACACAACTGTGTTCGGTAGTGGGGACAATTTGAGACAACTTTTGGAACAGATGGAGAAGGAATTATTAAATTTTAAATATTGGTTTGATTCTAATAAATTGTTACTTTATTTTGGTAAGACTAAGAGTATTATATTTGGAAATAAGCCCAGGAATTTAAATAGAAACTTATCATTGAACAATGTTGAAATTGAAATTGAAATTGTATCTGAAACTAAATTTCTTGGCATTTTTATTGATGATAAATTAAGTTGGAAAACTCACATAAATTATGTCAAATATAAAATTTCAAAAGTTATTTCAATTTTGTATAAAGCACATTATTTTCTCCCCTAACATTCATTGGTCTTGTTGTATCATTCATTACTTGTCCCATATATGACCTATTGTATTGCGGTTTGGGGAAACACGTATAAAACAAAACCAAATTCAGTTTTTCTGTTACAAAAGAAAGCTATAAGATTATGAGTAAAAAACCATGTTACGAACCAACAAGCCAATTGTTTGCTTCTCTGGGTATTTTGAAATTTCAAGATTTGGTGGATTATTTTACGTTACAGATCATGTACAAAGTTAAAAATAATCTTTTGCCTCTACACGTTCAGGAGTTGAAAGTTAAAGTTATCATTCCAGTTATCATTTGTGAGGAACATTGATATTTGAATGAAGAAAGATTTGAACTACTGTTAAAAGTCATTGTGTTTCTGTAAGAGGTGTTAGAATTTGGAATAATTGTTCTGATAGCATTAAATCATGTGGTACATTGGTAGGTGTTGAAAGGCTCTATAAAACAATGCAATTTCTTACTATAGTATGTTATATTAGGCTAACTGTTTTTGTGTTTTGTTTTTTTTTTTTGTTTATTTGCATATTGTTGTGTGGGCCGCCCGAAGAGGAGGTACTGCTGGCTCACCACCAGAGGGCGCCCTGCCTGTCATCGGGTTTCAGGCACCAGAGGGCGCAGTCGCCTCTCAGGAGCCCCAGGAGCACCGGTACAGACAGCTGTCAGTCATCAGTCATCATCATCACCACCACCCATAAAAGCCAGGGAGAGACATCAGAACTCTGCTGAGTTATCAGCTTATCCGTCAGGTAAACCGACTCAGCCGTTTTGTGCCGTACGCACATTCATTGTTTTCTGAAGTCTTTGCAGTTGTGATTTATACTTGCAGCTTGTAGCCGAGTTTGTGGAAGTTGGAGGAGTTGGCGTCTCCACTCCTAACTTCTGACTCACTAAGTATAACAATTGACACTGCACGTTCTCCAGTTCTCCAGCACTCTGGGAGTATCTGGATTATTTCCTCCAGGAGGATTTCTGTGAGTTACTGACTGTTTGCTGGGTGTACACACACCCACCTTTCACCTGTGTCTGTTCCTGCCAGCAGTACCGGATCTGACAGCTGGAAGCGGTGACCACCTGGGGACTCAGGACTTGGCGGCTCCGGTGTGTTGCAGGTCTCCGTTGGCGGTGGAACCTCGTGGGTCCCGACTCTTCTCTGGATAGGCATCTCCTACCCTCGGGCCTGCCCACGCGTCATCTTTTGTGTAGCTTGATTGACAGACTAAAAGCAGTATTTGACCTGTTGTGCACATTTGCAGCAATAAATTGTATTTATTGGTATCTCTATTGGCCGTTCATTTACGCCCCCTGGTGTGGGTCCGTGCATTTCACTTTCCCCAACAGGATAACTCGGCCACGTCATGGATTCCGAGGGGCACCTGTTGAACAATCAATGGAGATGCAAGATGCACAGGCTCCAGCAGGAGACATGTTGGGTGAGTTGCAGCAGATATTAACCACCCTCACTGCTCGGCTGCATTTGGTGACCGAGCAGAACATACTGCTCAATTGTAGGATGGAGGCTCTCACCGCTCAGGTGGAAGCGCGCGGACAGGGCGTGGCTGCAGCTCCTCCTCCTGCGGACCTGTTGCTGAATAGAGACCCTCCAGTGGTCATTCAACAACCCCCCCCCCCCGGGTGGCTTATGTTATAAATTTGCTACGAGGCGAGGCACGCGCCTGGGCTACGGCGCTTTGGGAACAGAATTCGCGGCTCTTAGCGACATACACTGGGTTTGTGAGGAAGTTCAGACAGGTTATCGACCTAGTTATACGGTTAGACAACCGATTAGAAGAACATCGACGGGAGCGAGACGAAGGACGTGGCCGGGCACGTGCTGCCCCTCTCCCTTCCAGGTCTGAAGCAGCGCCGCCTTCTGCTTCTGCTGACGAAGCTATGGACACGAGCAGGGCTAAAGTGAAATCAGCCAACAGACAAAGGAGGCTGGCCCGCGGAGAGTATTTTTACTGCGGCTCGAGTGAGCATCTGCAAAAAAACTGCCCCAAGCGGTTAAACGGCAATGCTCACCCTTAGAGACTGGGCTAAGGGTGGGCCATAACACACACGTGGGAAACACACAAAGATCCGCACGAGTCCCAGTCACAATCCTCTGTGGGGATTTAACCCTTCATGCCCCAGCACTAATCGACACGGGGTCAGAGGGGAATCTACTGGATAGTAGATGGGCGAAGCAGGTAGGGCTCCCTCTAGTGGCCCTTCCTTCACCTTTGAAGGTACGGGCACTAGATAGCACCCTTCTTCCAATAATAACACACCAGACACAGCCCTTAACACTGGTTGTATCTGGAAATCACAGGGAGGAGATTGTGTTTTTTGTAACACCATCTACCTCCAGAATTATTTTGGGTTATCCATGGATGATTAAGCACAATCCCCGGATCGATTGGCCGACTGGGGTTGTGGCTCAATGGAGCGAAACCTGCCACCGGGAGTGTTTAAGATCCTCGGTCCCACCCGGTGAGAAGCTAAAGAGGAGGTCTGAGTCCCCCCCAATCTTACGGCGGTACCGGCTGAGTACCATGATCTTGCTGACGTTTTCAACAAAGATCTGGTACTCATGCTTCCCCCGCACCGACCGTATGATTGTGCCATTGATTTGGTTCCGGGCGCTGAGTATCCGTCAAGTAGGCTGTACAATCTCTCACGTCCTGAGCGCGAATCAATGGAGACCTACATCCGGGACTCTTTAGCTGCCGGGTTAATCCAGAACTCTTCCTCCCCGTTGGGTGCAGGTTTCTTTTTTGTGGGCAAGAAGGACAGCGGACTCCGTCCATGCATTGATTATAGAGGGCTGAACGAGATCACGGTTCGCAACCGATACCCGTTACCTCTATTAGATTCAGTGTTCACGCCCCTACATGAAGCCAAAATATTCACCAAATTGGATCTTAGAAATGCTTATCACCTGGTTCTGATCCGGAAGGGAGACAAATGGAAGACTGCATTTAACACCCCGTTAGGTCACTTTGAGTACCTGGTCATGCCGTTCGGCCTCACTAACACCCCCGCGACGTTCCAAGCACTGGTAAATGACGTCTTGCAGGACTTCCTGCATCGGTTTGTCTTCGTGTATCTGGACGATATCCTCATCTTCTCCCCGGACCCTGAGACCCATGTTAAGCATGTATGTCAGGTCCTGCAGCGGTTGTTGGAGAACCGGCTGTTTGTGAAGGGCGAGAAGTGCGAGTTCCATCGTACTTCTTTGTCCTTCCTGGGGTTCATCATCTCCTCCAACTCCGTCGCACCCGATTCCGGCCAAGGTAGTGGTGGTGAGAGATTGGCCCCAACTGGTAAGCCGTAGGAAGCTGCAACAGTTCCTCGGCTTCGCAAATTTCTACAGGAGGTTCATTAAGGGCTACAGTCAGGTTGTTGGTCCCCTTACAGCCCTGACCTCCACAAAAGTCCCCTTCACCTGGTCAGATCGGTGCGAAGCCGCGTTTAGGGAGTTGAAATGCCGGTTTTCGACTGCGCCAGTTCTAGTGCAGCCCGATCCTAACCGCCAGTTTATAGTTGAAGTGGATGCCTCTGACTCAGGGATAGGAGCCGTGCTGTCCCAGAGCAGGGAGTGTTGGGAAAGTGTAAGTACACGGACCCACAACAGGGGGCGCAAATGAACGGACAATGGAATAGGTCAAATAACAACACTTTACTGTTGCGAACGTGCACAACAAACACAACAGATTACACAATAGATCAGAGGTCAAATTACAAGGTGTCGTGTGGGCAGGCTCGAAGATAGGAGACGCCTGTCCAAAGCAGAACCGGAACCACACGATTTCCTCCGCCACCAGACCCCGGGAATACTGGAGCCGCCAAGTCCCGAACTCCCAGGTGGCCACTGCCTCCGCGTGTCGGACCTGGTACTGCTGGCGAGGAACAAAAACACAATTAAACGTGGGTGCGTCTGCACCCAGCAATCTGCACGGCAGGGAAGCTACCTCCACCTCTCGTTGGAGAAAAAGTCTGTTATCACTCACAAACATCACAAAAAGGGCTTTCTATCAAGCAGTCAGGCTGAGGATATTACCTTTCAGGTAGAACGATATCTCGGCAAAGAGGTGGAGATGATGTCTTGCTGATATACCGATGCAGATCAGATGAGTGGTGACAGCTGTCACAGGTGATGAGTGTCAGCTGTCACCCCGGCTGCTCCTGTGAGGCGGCAGCGCCCTCTGGTGCCTGGAGCCCGCATTCCAGGCAGGGTGCCCTCTGGTGGTGGTGGGCCAGCAGTACCTCCTCTTCAGCGGCCCACACAACAGGACCCCCCCCTCAACGGGCGCCTCCTGGCGCCCGACCAGGCTTGTCCGGGTGGCGGCGGTAGAAATCGGCCAGGAGGGCCGGGTCCAGAATGAAGCTCCTCTTCACCCAGGAGCGTTCTTCAGGTCCGTACCCCTCCCAGTCCACCAAATACTGGAAGCCCCGGCCCATCCTACGGACATCCAAAAGCCGGCGCACAGTCCAAGCCGGCACGCCATCGATGATCCGGGCAGGAGGCGGTGCCGGACCCGGAGTACAGAGGGGTGAGGTGTGATGTGGTTTGATTCGGGACACGTGAATACAGGATGGATCCGCAGTGAGGCCGGCAGCTGAAGCCTCACTGCGGCTGGACTGATGACTTTCTGGATTTTGAAGGGACCGATGTAACGGTCCTGTAACTTGGGGGAGTCCACTTTGAGGGGGATGTCCTTTGTCGACAACCACACCTCCTGCCCTGGCCGATACGCAGGGGCCGGGCTCCGCCGACGGTCTGCATGGGCCTTTGACCTCATCCGGGCCCTCAGCAAGGCAGAACGGGCGGCACGCCACACCCGACGGCACTTCCGTAGGTGGGCCTGGACCGAGGGCACACCGACCTCTCCCTCAACCACTGGAAACAAAGGCGGTTGGTACCCCAGACATACCTCGAAAGGGGAGAGGCCGGTGGCTGACGACACCTGGCTGTTATGGGCATACTCGATCCAGGCCAGATGGGTACTCCAGGCCGCCGGGTGCGCGGCTGTCACGCAACGCAGGGCCTGCTCCATCTCCTGATTGGCCCGTTCTGCTTGCCCGTTGGTCTGGGGATGATACCCGGATGAGAGACTCACCGTGGCCCCCAGTTCCCGGCAGAAGCTCCTCCAGACGTGCGAGGAGAACTGGGGACCGCGATCTGAGACAATGTCTGTTGGGATCCCATGCAGCCGGACGACGTGGTGAACCAGGAGGTCCGCTGTCTCCTGGGCCGTCGGGTGCTTCGGGAGGGCCACGAAGTGGGCCGCCTTAGAGAATCGGTCCACTATCGTGAAGATGGTGGTGTTGCCCTGGGACGGCGGGAGACCCGTGACAAAATCCAGGCCGATGTGGGACCAGGGGCGATGGGGCACTGGCAGCGGCTGGAGCAGACCCGAAGCCCTACGATGGTCAGCCTTGCCCCTGGCGCAGGTGGTGCAGGCCTGGATATAATCCCGGACGTCGGCCTCTAGGGACGCCCACCAGAAGCGCTGCCGGACAACTGCCACGGTTCTTCACACCCCTGGATGACAGGAGAGCTTAGAGCCGTGACAGAAGTCCAGGACTGCAGCCCTAGCTTCTGGTGGGACGTAAAGTCTGTTCTTCGGCCCAGTTCCGGGGTCCGGGCTTCGTCCCAGGGCCTCCCGGACGGTTCTCTCTACGTCCCAGGTGAGGGTGGCCACGATAGTGGACTCCGGGATGATGGGTTCCGGTGGATCCGACAACTCCGTTTTGACTTCATCTTCATGTACCCGGGACAAGGCATCCGATCTCTGGTTCTTGGTCGCGGGACGGTAGGTGATCCGGAAGTCAAAACGGCCGAAGAACAGTGACCAGCGGGCTTGCCTGGGATTCAGCCGCTTGGCGGTCCTGATATACTCCAGGTTCCGGTGGTCAGTGAAAACCGTGAATGGCACGGACGTTCCCTCCAACAGATGTCTCCACTCTTCAAGAGCCACTCTTCAAGAGTTCTCGATTGCCGACGTCATAGTTCCGTTGGGCCGGGGTCAACCTGCGGGAAAAATAGGCACACGGGTGAAGGACCTTATCGGTCTTCCCGCTCTGGGAAAGCACAGCTCCTATCCCTGAGTCCGAGGCGTCCACTTCAACCACTAACTGGCGACTAGGATCGGGCTGCACCAGAACGGGTGCAGACGAGAAGCGCCGTTTCAACTCCTTGAACGCGGCATCGCAACGATCCGACCAGGTGAAGGGAACTTTTGGTGAGGTCAGGGCTGTCAGGGGGCTAACTACCTGACTGTAGCCCTTAATGAACCTCCTGTAGAAATTAGCAAAGCCGAGGAACTGTTGCAGCTTCCTACGGCTAGTGGGTTGGGGCCAGTCTCTCACCGCCGCAACCTTGGCCGGATCAGGAGCGATGGAGTTGGGGGAGATGATAAACCCCAGGAAGGACAAAGAGGTGCGGTGGAACTCACACTTCTCGCCCTTCACAAACAGCCGGTTCTCCAACAACCGCTGCAGGACCTGACGTACATGCCGGACATGAGTCTCAGGATCCGGAGAAAAGATGAGTATATCGTCTAGATATACGAAGTCGAATCGGTGCAGGAAATCCCGCAAGACATCATTAACTAATGCTTGGAACGTCGCGGGGGCGTTTGTGAGGCCGAACGGCATGACCAGGTACTCAAAGTGACCTAATGGGGTGTTGAATACCGTCTTCCATTTGTCTCCCTTCCGGATCCGAACCAGGTGATACGCATTTCTAAGATCCAGTTTAGTAAAGATTTTGGCTCCATGCAGGGGGGTGAACACGGAATCTAATAATGGCAACGGGTATCGGTTGCGAACCGTAATCTCATTCAGCCCCCTGTAATCAATACATGGACGAAGTCCGCCATCTTTCTTGCCCACAAAAAAGAAACCTGCCCCCATCGGGGAGGTGGAGTTCTGGATCAGCCCGGCAGCTAATGAGTCCCGGATGTAGGTCTCCATTGATTCGCGCTCAGGTCGTGAGAGGTTGTACAGCCTGCTGGACGGGAACTCAGCGCCTGGAACCAAATCAATGGCACAATCGTACGGACGGTGCGGGGGAAGGGTGAGTGCCAGATCCTTGCTGAAGACATCAGCAAGATCGTGGTACTCAACTGGCACTGCCGTCAGATTGGGCGGGACTTTGACCTCCTCCTTAGCCTGGGAACCGGGAGGAACCGAGGATCCTAAACACACCCGATGGCAGGTTTCGCTCCACTGAACCACCACCCCAGACGGCCAATCGATCCGGGGATTGTGCTTTAACATCCATGGGATGCCCAAAATCACGCGGGAGGTGGCAGGAGTTACAAAAAACTCAATCTCCTCCCGGTGGTTTCCAGACACCACCAGAGTTACTGGTGGTGTCTTGTGTGTGAGTAAAGGGAGGAGGGTGCCATCTAGTGCCCGCACCTGCAATGGCGTAGGAAGCGCCACCAGAGGGAGCCCTACCTCCCTTGCCCATCTGCTGTCTAGCAGATTCCCTTCTGACCCCGTGTCCACCAGTGCTCGGGCTTGAAGGGTTAAATCCCCGCTCAGGATTGTGACTGGGAGTCGTGTGGCAATTTGTGTGTGTCTCACTTGAATGTCTTGACCCCCCCTTAGCCCAGTCTCTAAGGGCGAGTGTTGACGTTTTGGCCGTTTGGGGCAGTCTCTCTGTGTGTGCTCTGTTGAGCTGCAGAGAAAACACTCTCCACGGATCAGCCTTCCCATTTTGGCCCTGTGCGTCTCCCTAACAACGTCAACAGGGGGAGCTGTTGCCCCACAAAGCGCTGCGGCTGTGGAGCGTGGGGAGGGCGGCCCCTTTTCGAACCCGGAAGGGAGAGGGGCGGCGCGTATCAGGTCACGTCCTTCGCCTCGCTCCCGACGGCGTTCCTCTAACCGATTGTCTAATCGTATAACGAGATCAATAAGCCCGTCTAAATCCCGCGGTTCGTCCTTAGCCACCAGGAGCTCCTTTAGGACCAACGACAGTCCGTTTACGAAGGCGGCGCGGAGGGCAGTGTTATTCCAGCCGGACCTCGCAGCCGCGATGCGGAAGTCGACTGCATAAGCAGCTGCGCTCCGGCGCCCCTGTCTCATTGACAGCAGCACGGCTGAAGCGGTCTCTCCTCTATTTGGGTGATCGAACACTGTTCTGAACTCCCTCACAAACCCATCATATGTCAGAATGAGCCGTGAATTTTGCTCCCAAAGCGCTGTAGCCCAAGCGCGTGCCTTGCCGCGAAGCAGATTAATTACATAAGCTATCTTGCTAGAATCAGTCGCATACATGACAGGACGTTGTGCGAAGATGAGCGAACACTGCATAAGGAAGTCCGCGCACGTCTCCACACAACCTCCGTACGGCTCTGGAGGGCTTATGTATGCTTCCGGGGAAGGTGGGAGGGGTCGTTGAACGACCAGTGGAACGTCACTGTTACGCACAGGGTCGACAGGAGGGAGAGCCGCAGCAGCGCCCTGAGGGCGTGCCTCCACCTGCGCGGCGAGAGCCTCCACCCTGCGGTTAGGGAGGACGTTCTGCTCGGTCATTAAATCCAACCGAGCCGTGAAAACGGTGAGGATCCGCTGCAACTCACCGATCATTCCTCCTGCGGGCACCTGTGCACCCTGTTCTTCCATTGGCCGTTCAACAGCCGGTTGATGCCCCTCGGGATCCATGACGTTGGCCGAGATATCCTGTTGGGAAAGTGTAAGTACACGGACCCACAACAGGGGGTGCAAATGAACGGACAATGGAATAGGTCAAATAACAACACGTTACTGTTGCGAACGTGCACAACAAACACAACAGATTACACAATAGATCAGAGGTCAAATTACAAGGTGTCGTGTGGGCAGGCTCGAAGATAGGAGACGCCTGTCCAAAGCAGAACCGGAACCACACGATTTCCTCCGCCACCAGACCCCGGGAATACTGGAGCCGCCAAGTCCCGAACTCCCAGGTGGCCACTGCCTCCGCGTGTCGGACCTGGTACTGCTGGCGAGGAACAAAAACACAATTAAACGTGGGTGCGTCTGCACCCAGCAATCTGCACGGCAGGGAAGCTACCTCCACCTCTCGTTGGAGAAAAAGTCTGTTATCACTCACAAAAATCACAAAAAGGGCTTTCTATCAAGCAGTCAGGCTGAGGATATTACCTTTCAGGTAGAACGATATCTCGGCAAAGAGGTGGAGATGACGTCTTGCTGATATACCGATGCAGATCAGATGAGTGGTGACAGCTGTCACAGGTGATGAGTGTCAGCTGTCACCCCGGCTGCTCCTGTGAGGCGGCAGCGCCCTCTGGTGCCTGGAGCCCACACTCCAGGCAGGGTGCCCTCTGGTGGTGGTGGGCCAGCAGTACCTCCTCTTCAGCGGCCCACACAACAGGGAGTCCGATAAGGTTGTCCACCCTTGTGCCTATTTCTCCCGCAGGTTAACCCCAGCAGAACGGAACTATGACATCGGCAATCGGGAGCTCCTGGCAGTGAAAGAGGCCCTAGAGGAGTGGAGACACCTGTTGGAGGGAGCTGTGGTTCCATTTACGGTTTTCACTGACCATCGGAACCTGGAGTACATCCGGACCGCTAAGCGTCTGAACCCCAGGCAAGCCCGTTGGTCACTGTTTATCGGACGTTTTAACTTCCAGATCACCTATCGCCCCGGGACCAAGAACCAGAGGTCTGACGCACTGTCTCAGGTGCACAAAGAGGAAGTTAAGACAGAGCTGTCAGATCCACCAGATACCATCTTGCCGGAGTCCGCTATCGTCGCCACCTTCACGTGGGATGTGGAGAACATCATCAGGGAGGCCCTGACCCGTCACCCGGACCCCGGTGGTGGACCAGCTAACTGGCTGTACATCCCACCAGATGCAAGAGCTGTGGTTCTGGACTTCTGTCACGGTTCCAAGCTCTCCTGCCATCCAGGGGTGCAAAGAACCGTGGCAGTGGTCCGGCAGCGGTTCTGGTGGGCGTCAATGGAAACCGATGTCCGGGAGTATGTCCGGGCCTGTACCACCTGTGCCAGGGGCAAGGCTGTGCACCAGCAGGAAAAAGGACTCCTCCAGCCATTGCCCATACCACGACGCCCCTGGTCACACATAAGCCTGGACTTCATCACGGGTCTCCCTGCGTCCTGAGGAATGACCACCATCTTGACGATAGTGGACCGGTTCTCCAAGGTGGCCCACTTCGTGGCCCTCCTGAAGCTCCCGACGGCCCAGGAGACTGCAGACCTCCTGGTCCACCACGTCGTGCATCTGCATGGTATCCCGACGGACATCATTTCGGATCGTGGTCCCCAGTTCTCCTCGCAAGTCTGGAGGAGTTTCTATAGGGAACTGGGGGCCACCGCAAGCCTGTCGTCCAGGTACCACCCCCAGACCAATGGACAAGCAGAGCTGGCTAACCAAGATCTGGAGCAGGCCTTGCGGTATGTAACCTCCGCACACCCGACGGCCTGGAGTCAACATCTGGCCTGGATCAAGTACGCCCATAACAGCCAAGTCTCGTCTGCGACCGGCCTCTCCCCTTTGGAGGTTTGTTTGGGGTACCAGCCCCCATTGTTTCCGACTGTGGAGGGAGAGGTCGAGTCCCACCTCAGGAGATGCCGATGCCGTCCAGGCCCACCTCAGGAGATGCCGATGGGTGTGGAAGACAGCCCGCTCTGCTCTCTTGAGAGCCCGGACGCGGGCGAAGGACCATGCAGATCGCCGACGAGCCCCGGCCCCTGCTTACCAGCCCGGGCAGGAGGTTTGGCTTTCCACAAAGAACATTCCTCTGAACACAGACTCAACAAAACTGACTGATCGATACATCGGACCTTTCCCCATCACAAAAGTCATCAGTCCAGCCGCAGTGAAGCTCAGGCTCCCAGCTTCACTGCGGATTCACCCTGTGTTCCACGTCTCCAAGATCAAGCCATACCACACCTCAGGCCTCTGCACCCCCGGACCACCGCTGCCTCCTGCCCGCATCATCGACGGCGAGCCGGCATGGACTGTACGGAAACTCCTTGATGTTCGCCGGAGGGGTCGGGGTTACCAGTATCTGGTGGATTGGGAGGGGTACGGACCCGAAGAGTGCTCCTGGGTGAAGAGGAGCTTCATCCTGGATCCGGCCCTCCTGGCCGACTTCTACCAGCAACACCCCGACAAGCCTGGTCGGGCGACAGGAGGCGCCCGTTGGGGGGGGGGGGTCCTATTGTGTGGGCTGCCCGAAGAGCAGGTACTGCTGGCTCACCACCAGAGGGCGCCCTGCCTGTCGTCGGGTTTCAGGCACCAGAGGGCGCAGTCGCCATCTCAGGAGCCCCAGGAGCACCAGTACTGACAGCTGTCAGTCATCAGTCATCATCATCACCACCACCCATAAAAGCCAGGGAGAGACATCAGAACTCTGCTGAGTTATCAGCTTACCCGTCAGGTAAACCGACTCAGACGTTTTATGCCGTACGCACATTCATTGTTTTCTGAAGTCTTTGGAGTTGTGATTTATACTTGCAGCTTGTAGCCGAGTTTGTGGAAGTTGGAGGAGTTGGCGTCTCCACTCCTAACTTCTGACTCACTAAGTATAACAATTGACACTGCACGTTCTCCAGTTTTCCTCTGCACTCCTGGAGTATCTGGATTATTTCCTCCAGGAGGATTTCTGTGAGTTACTGACTGTTTGCTGGGTGTACACACACCCACCTTTCACCTATGTCTGTTCCTGCCAGCAGTACCGGAGCTGACAGCTGGAAGCGGTGACCACCTGGGGACTCAGGACTTGGCGGCTCCGGTGTGTTGCAGGTCTCCGTTGGCGGTGGAACCTCATGGGTCGCGACTCTTCTCTGGATAGGTGTCTCCTACCCTCGGGCCTGCCCACGCGTCATCTTTTGTGTAGCTTGATTGACAGACTAAAAGTAGTATTTGACCTGTTGTGCACATTTGCAGCAATAAATTGTATTTATTGGTATCTCTATTGGCCGTTCATTTACGCCCCCTGGTGTGGGTCCGTGCATTTTATTATTGATTGTTCTGTTCTGTTCAGTTACGTTATTTTCTGATTGTACCTTGTTTTGAGTGTACGGGGTGGGCGTTTATACGTTTTTGCTTCAGCCCATGCCCTTTCGGCCGCACCCAATTAGGAAATTGTATGGTATTGTATGTTGTATTTTCTTTTCTTTTTTTTTTTTATTTGTTATGTTAGTAAGAGATTTTTATGTTGGTATTTTGTTTATGTGCATGCTGAATAAAACTCATTCATTCATTCATTTATTAATTTTATTGCAGACAATATGAACCCAAGATACATCATGTTTTGTGTGGTCAACTTACATCCATGCCCACATTTCAGGCCTACAACACATTAAGTAAAAAAAGTTTGGATGGGAGCGATTTCTGGCTAATGAGGTTAAAATAAATAAATAAATATATAAATAATGATGTTGTTTCAAACAGGTGATGTCAACAGGTGATTGTAATCATAATTTGGTACAGAAGCAATGCCTAAGAATGGCTGAGTCTCTGAGGAACAAAGATGGGCACAGGATCTCCAGTTTGTAACAAATGTGAAAAAATTACAGAAATGTATAAAAGCAACGTTCCTCAAAGAAAGACTGAAAGAGATTTCTATATATTTTCCTCTACATTGTGTAATATCTTTAAGTGATTCAAAGAATCTGGAGGAAGTTCAGTGCATAAAGGGCAAGGGTGCAAGTCTAAGGGAACACTCACGATGATTCCTCAGATGGCACTGCATCAAGAACTGCCATTCATCAATAGCTGATATAACCACATGGCAAGGGTGTTGTATGGCTGGGGGGGCCTGGCTGCCTTTTTGTTTCTGTCTTTTGTTTTTCCTTCCAGGTGGCTTGCATTTAGGACTGAGTGGCTGTGTAGCTGAGTTTATCAGGACCTCACCCTGATCACCTGAGGCTGATCACCTGCGGCTCGTCAGGACTCACAGCTGTTGTGCATCTACATGGATTGGAACATGGTGGCATTTAAGACTGGAGTACACAGTGTGTATTTGCCAGAGACTCGACCTTGTGACCAGACGGGTGAGATCGTCGTCTCAAGAGCCATCTCATCATCAGTGGATGCAGAGAACGTCCAGGTTTGATGCATGGTCTGTGAAAGAGGAGGGGGTGAGGTCTCACGCTCGTCAACACACTTCCTGAGGTACGTTAGATTTTGTGACTAACATTTATACAGTCAGTAAATGTGGTGTCCCTCACACCTTTATTATATTGAGCTGTATGTTGGTCGTTTAAATCAGCTTCCACTGCAGTGGAGTTTTGTGAACAGGGTGTTCTATGCCTGCAGGGTGGGAAGCTGATTTGCAATTAAGCCAGGAAGTGTTTGCTGTTTGTACACCTTTGAGTGGTCTCTCTGTGTGTTGAGTGTGGACTCACATAAGGAGTCCTTCTTTCACAGACTCGGTTTGTCGCGGCCACCTGGGGGGTGTCGGCGGGGTCCTTGGGTCCGAACTGGTTCTGGCTCCGGACCGTTTTGTGCTGCTGGGAGCACACCGCAAATCCGCCACGCCAGACCGCGCACTTATTTGTTTGTATTTTTTCACAGCACTGTTATGTTCATTAAACTCTGTTATCCTTTGTACCGTGCTCTGCTTATTTTATACTGGGTCCTTCAAACGCTGGTCAGTTCTCCGGGCTGCGTCCGACACATAACAGTAGTCTCTGGCCAAACATCACGGACCCAGCGGTAGCAGAGACGGTAACGCGCCGGGAAGGCGGCAGCAGACGTTCAGAAGTTATCCGGATCAGTTGCGGGTGCTCTCCGCCCGGATGGTGCGCGTTGGAGAACCCATTACTGAATACTGATTTGAGCGCCCATGCAGCCGTGTTCCTGTGTGTGCCTTATCCGAGGGTCGTGGTGGAGTGTGACTGGCGACGGCTTCGCGTCACGCTCCGACCGGATAAGAGGTTTAAACGGGAGCTGCAAGAGTGTGTAACGGGTGCACGCGCACGGCGGAGCTCTGTGGCATGGGTCGCTGTGCTTCCCGTGTGACAGTTGTAGCCCCGTTTCCTCGGATGAAGATAACTACTGCGTCTGTTGTGTCAGCTCCAGTGTTATTTAGTTAAATCACATTTTTGGTTGTGTGTTACACAGAGCTGCGCACAGAAAGGCAGCATGAGTTTGTTTTCTCGGTTACCAAAGGGGGTTTTTCATTTTTAGCACTTTGGCTCCCTCTTTTGGTGACTGAGTCACATTACCGTCAAGCTCTTAAGTTGGAACAGGTGTGTTCCCTTTGTTTGTGCTTGACGGTATAAATCACTTATTAGTTTTGTGTGTGTTCATTTTGTGTGGGTGTTTTTTGAGTTGGTTTTTGTGTGGGGTTTTTATTTGTACACTATTTAGTGTCTGGGGTCGTGACCCTGCAGTTCTGTCTGGAGCAAAAAAAAGGACCCAAGCAACTTTATGTTAGTCTGTTAGTCTTTCTTTTTATTTCTTTCAGTTTCACCTCCCAGGGTTTGATGGGACGGTCCCCTGGGGGGTCATGGGGGGGTAATTGGGTTGTTTTTTCTTTTTTCTTTTTTTTTGTTTTGTTTTTTGTTATGCCCTCTCTTCTCCTCTGACTCCAGCCGGGTGAGCCGTAGAGTCGGCGTTGCTGGAGTGGTGCAGTTTGGTTATGCTGGGCGTTTCCCAGGTAACCTCTGCACCCGGGAGGGGAGGGGGGGGTTTGGGGTATTTTCTTTTTGTTCCCTCTCTTCTCCTCTGGCTCCAGCCGGGTGAGCCGTAGTGTCGGCGTTGCTGGAGTGGTGCAGTTTGGTTATGCTGGGCGTTTCCCAGGTAACCTCTGCACCTGGGGGGGGGGGGGGTTTGTTTGTTGATTCCCTGTTCCACCTCCGGCTTCAGCGCGCCTTTGAGCCGTCTGCCATCGGCGTGGCTGAGGTTTGGGGCAGTGGGATATACCCGCAGCTGGTGGCTGGTTTGGAAGTCGGAGGAGTGGCGCCGTTTTGTGCCGTCTGCCATAACCGCTGTTCCACTCCTCCCGGTTGGCTTCTGGGGTATAGTCACGGTTGGTGACACTGGACGTGCTTCCAGTTTCCACTGCGCCAAGGGGGTGGGGTTGGGGTTGTTTTGTTTGTATGTTTTTTTTTTCTCCTTTTGTTTTCCCCCCAGTTTCCGCCCTCAGGGTTTGACTGTGGTGTCCTCTGGGGGGGAAAGGGCTGTGGGTCCATCTAGCCATAGACGGCCGGGGCTGGGTCCGTTGGTCATGAGGGGAGGCGTCTCCTGGGGTTGATGGAATGGTCCTCTGGGAGGCGCTGGGAGTCCCCGTGGGTGACATTGGATCCCAGAGGGACCTCGGCTGTGGTTATTACTCCTGGAGCTGGCGGGATGTCCTCTGGGGGGTGTTGGTCCCTACATGTCGTTGGGGGGGGGGGGGGTGTCAGTGTTTTTATTTGTTAGCTTAAGTTTGGGTTGTTTTTCTTTTCTCCCCTTCCGTTTGATGGGACGGTCCCCTGGGGAGGGGGGGGGGTGTTTTGGTTGTTTGTGTTTGTCTTATTTGTTTTATGACTAATCAGACTGTGAACATGGTTGGATAAAGGCTGACTGCACAGGTTCAAGAACTCCTGGCCACACCTGTGCTAATTGACTGATAGAAACAAGGGCAAAGATGCAGCCAGAGGAGAAGACATCTACCGTTCTGTTAGATGAAGATTCTGTTGGAAGATGAATGCGGATACGGTTTCCAGCCATGGTCCCTGGAGGGGGGTGTTTCTCCTGGGCTAGGTTTGTGTGGTCGCCGGGAGGCTTCCCGTGACGGTGGGGTACTGTTGTATGGCTGGGGGGGCCTGGCTGCCTTTTTGTTTCTGTCTTTTGTTTTTCCTTCCAGGTGGCTTGCATTTGGGACTGAGTGGCTGTGTAGCTGAGTTTATCAGGACCTCACCCTGATCACCTGAGGCTGATCACCTGCGGCTCGTCAGGACTCACAGCTGTGGTGCATCTACATGGATTGGAACATGGTGGCATTTAAGACTGGAGTACACAGTGTGTATTTGCCAGAGACTCGACCTTGTGACCAGACGGGTGAGATCGTCGTCTCAAGAGCCATCTCATCATCAGTGGATGCAGAGAACGTCCAGGTTTGATGCATGGTCTGTGAAAGAGGAGGGGGTGAGGTCTCACGCTCGTCAGCACACTTCCTGAGGTACATTAGATTTTGTGACTAACATTTATACAGTCAGTAAATGTGGTGTCCCTCACACCTTTATTATATTGAGCTGTATGTTGGTCGTTTAAATCAGCTTCCACTGCAGTGGAGTTTTGTGAACAGGGTGTTCTATGCCTGCAGGGTGGGAAGCTGATTTGCAATTAAGCCAGGAAGTGTTTGCTGTTTGTACACCTTTGAGTGGTCTCTCTGTGTGTTGAGTGTGGACTCACATAAGGATTCCTTCTTTCACAGACTCGGTTTGTCGCGGCCACCTGGGGGGTGTCGGCGGGGTCCTTGGGTCCGAACTGGTTCTGGCTCTGGACCGTTTTGTGCTGCTGGGAGCACACCGCACATCCGCCACGCCAGACCGCGCACTTATTTGTTTGTATTTTTTCACAGCACTGTTATGTTCATTAAACTCTGTTATCCTTTGTACCGTGCTCTGCTTATTTTATACTGGGTCCTTCAAACGCTGGTCGGTTCTCTGTGTCTGCGTCCGACACATAACAAAGGGATTATTTTAGTAATCCTTTGTCAAGCACTACAATACAGAGTAACATTTGCAAATGCCAAATAAAATGGTACTGTGCAAAAAACTAAGCCTTATGTAAACCTTGTGCAGTCTTTTCTGGGGTCAAAGGCATCTGGGTTGGTCCCTCACAAAGTGGAAACGTATTATGTCAGATGACTCAGTGTTACAGATCTTTTTTGGAAGACATGGATACTGTGTGCGCTGGACCAAAGATAAAACAGACCATCCAGACTGTTATCAGCAAAACGTCCAATAAACAGAGTTTGTCGTGGTACAGGGTTGTGTCAGTGCCCTTGGCAAAGGCAATTTACACTTCTATGATGGCAGCATTAATGCAGAAAAGTGATGTTCTAGAGCAACAAATGCTGCCTTCAAGACAACATCTTTTCCATGCATGTCCATTCATTCTTCAGCAAGACAATGCAAAACCACATTTTGCACAGACGAGGCTGTGGAAGAAGAGGGTACGGGTGCTGGACTGACCTGTCACCAGTAGAGAATGCATGGAGAATTTTGAAATGAAAAATACAACGACAATCCTGTACTGTTACAAAGGTGTGTTTGCAGGAAAAATGCAACAAAATAACACCTTAAATACGTCATCACTTGGTATCTATCATGAACTCTGTCTGTGTCTGTCCTTGTCTTCTGTGTCCCCCTTGTGACTGTTCCTGGTGTGTTATTATTTGGAGTTCCCTGTAAGTTTTTATGTCAGCATGTGGTGTCTCTTTCCTTGTATGTCTTTGGTGTCTATTTAAATAATCTGCCGTTTAGTTCTTGAGTTATTATAGTCTGGTTTTATTCTGTGTTTCATTCCTATGTTTATTTTATCACGGTTGTGTTTCTGTATCCCCATAACCTGGTCCTGGATAAGTGGTTGAAGATGAGGGAGAGAGTGTTTCTATATTTTTTTTTTTAGTTAGTTGTTACTGTTTTATTTTAGTGGTCTTGGTTTCCTTGTGTGTATTGTTAACTTTCTTCCTGTGTCTCTCCCCAGCTATTGTCAATTAGTGTTTTCCCTCATCTGTGCTTGATTTGTCTGATTGTCTTCAGAGTGTATTTATACCCCTGGGTTCCTCCTGTGTGTTGCTTGAATGTTTGGATTTTGTTGCTTTCTTCTCACTGATTTCTCTAGTGTTTCCTTGTGTTTGACTTCCTGTACTTCCAGTATTTACTTACCGTACCCGCTTTTCCCAGTGACAGTTTAGATATTGCCTGTCATTTTGGACATTTTACTTGTTATTGCTTCTTGTGTTTTTGGACCTTTTGCTACCTCTCTGACCGCTCTCTTGGCAATTCCCTCTTGGATGGACATTGTTGCCATTTTTGGACTGGTCTCCTGTGTCTCCTTTGACCTCCCTGTGTGACTTGTGAAAGACTCTATTTTTGCATTAAGCTCTCAACCATCCTTCCATTCGTGACCATATCCTCAATGCCATAATGTCTTAAGCATTGTGAGAACGAATGGTAACTTTACAAGGAGGTAATTGCTTTATTGCCCCAACATTTTTTTAAATGTGTTTCAGGCAGTAAATGCAAAAATGGATGTATGATATATTAACAAATGAAATGAAGTTGACCACCCAAAATGTGAAATATCTTCTGTTCATACTGTTTGTAATGAAATAAAAATGAAAGTATTTAAGAATCACTTATTTATTTATTTTTTACATTTTCCACCCTGTCAACTTTTTTATCACTCATATTGATTCCTGCTTCTTTCTCCCATAGTGCCTTAACAGTCCCAGTTGAGTATGATGTATGATTTAGCAAAAACTTGTACACAAGTGAAATTAATTTCTTAGTGCCCTTACCAATGTATGCATTTTTAAACAAATTTATCAAATCCAATTTAACATCAGTTACCTTTATGTCTATATAATGTCGTATTTGTAAATATCGATAGAAGTCTTGTCTTTCCAAATTATATTTATGTTTCAGCATGTCAAAACCTACCAATTTGCCATTTTTAATTAAATTGCCTATTATTGGTAGTCCTCTGGTGGTCCAAATTTTAAATCGTACATCTAATCGATTTGGTATAAATTCAGAGTCATATGCGTACCATTTCAATACTGCAGTGTCTTTATCCAGATTGTATTCTCTCACCACATTTTTCCATACTGAGAGAATGCATTTCACCCAAGGACTACCAACATCATCTATGTATTTTTGGATATTTGGGTCCGCCAATGTAGATTGAATCGGGGCAGAGAAGGTTTTCTCCTCAATACTTTTCCATTGAGCATTATAACATACATCACACCAATTTATTACTGTCTTCATCTGTGCTGCACAGTAATAATTCTTTAAAGATGGCAGGCCCCATCCTCCTTTTTCTTTTGCAGATTGTAAGGTTTTAAAGCAGACTCTAGGCCTCTTCCCTCCCTATACGTATTGTGATATTATTTTGTCCCATTCATTAAATACATTTTGGTCAGTGGGTATAGGAAGGGTCTGAAATAAATACAGTAGCCTTGGTAAAACATTCATTTTAATGGATTCAATTCCTGAATGTAGAGTAAAAAAGGAATCAAATTCCATCTTTTTATGTCTTCATTAATTTTCTTTTGCAATAGGACATAATTTATCTCAAAGAGTTTTGTTTGGTTCTTTGGTATGTTAATACCCAGGTATTTTAAGGACTTGCCCTGCCACACCATTGGGTATCTGACAAGAACTTCCCCAGGTGGATTATAATTGTAGGGAAGCATTTGAGTTTTATTCATATTAATTTTGTACCCAGACATTTTATCAAATTGCTCACACAGATGAATCAGTCTTGGTAGGGAATTTGTAGGTTGTCCTAAATAAATCAAAATATCATCAGCATAACAAGCGATCTTATGCTCCTTCCCTTTGATGGTAACACCTTTAATATCTTGGTTTTCTCTTATGGATTGGGCCAAAGGTTCTAAATATAATGCAAACAAAAGCGGGGACCATGCGCAGGCCTGTCTATTTCCTCTTTGTAATGTAAAACTGTCAGATAAATATCCATTAACCTTTATCCTTGCAGTAGGGTTTGTATACAAGGCCTTTATTGTTTGAATAACTGTTTCGTGTAACCCAAATCTATGTAATACTCTATAGAGAAAATCCCAATTTACTGAGTCGAACGCTTTCTCAGCGTCAACACTCACCAGCACAGCTTCTGTTTTATCTTTTGTTATTTGGTCTATTACATGAAGAGTTCTACGTATATTATCTTGTGTCTGTTGGTTTCTTATGAATCCCGTTTGGTCATTATGTATCAGCATTGGTAAGAATTCCTCCATTCGTCTGGCCATTATAGAGGTAAAGAGTCTGTAATCAATGTTTAAAACTGATATTGGTCTATATGATCCGCACTCAGTTTTATCCTTACCTTCTTTAGGTACAGCAGTAATAATAGCTTCTTTCCAACTCGGGGGTGTTTGTGCCTTTTTCAGCACCCAGTTTAGTGTGGGGAGTATTATTGGGATCAGTTCATTTTTTAGTTCTTTATACCATTCAGCAGTATAACCATCAACGCCTGGGGATCGATTTGATTTCACTCTACTGATGGCACTCTTAAGCTCCACTTCCGTTATATCTGCCATCATTTGTTCATTTTGCTCTGTATTTAGCTTTGGTAGATTGAGTGAATTCAAAAAGTCGTCAATGTACGAGGTCTATTAGAAAAGAAACCGATCTTTTTATTTTTTCAAAAACTATATGGATTTGAATCACGTGTGATTGCGACAGACAAGCTTGAACCCTCGTGCGCATGCGTGAGTTTTTTCACGCCTCTCGGTTGCGTCATTCGCCTGTGAGCAGGCTTTGAGTGAGGAGTGGTCCACCCCCTCGGCGGATTTTCATTGTCAGGAAATGGTGGAATGATTTGGGCTTTTTTCCATCAGAATTTTTTCAGGAACTGTTAGAGACTGGCAGCTGGAAACCATTAGAAAAATTTATCTGGCTTTCGGTGAAAATTTTACGGGCTTCACAGAGAATAAGGACTGTTACTACAGCTTTAAGGATGGCTTTAAGGACGCTCGGCGTGCCGCGCTCCGTGCCGCCATCGAGAGCCACAAACCACCAGATCATTTCTAAACGGATGGCTCTGTGGATCCGAGACCATCGTGTGCACTTTCTCTGGTTATCACAAGAGCTGGACATCAACCATTTTCCGGCAGATTTCACTTTTAACAAGAGATTTTGTCATGGAAAGCCGAGCGGAGGCTTCGCGTGTCATGACCGATTTGCTGATGGAGCGAGACAAAGGAACACCTCTGTTTGGTCTCACAGGACAGCTTTGAGATGGCATTCAGACAGCTGTCGGTGGTTTTTCCATCGAGTGATTATCCGAGAAATTGTGGATGTGCCTGGACATGCCAGAACATGTCCCGTGAGGCTTCATCACGGCGTTGCTTTGCGCCATGCGGCACTGCCGCGACGTGTGGAATTCCTCCGCACGTCGCATGCCGCACGAATTCCGGCGCCCGTTGTCAACGCGCCACTTGACCCTACGAGGGGTTCCTAGGAAACTGACTCCCCAGTTCGTTGGCCCCTTCCCGGTGTCTAAGGTCATTAATCCTGTTTCTGTGCGTCTCCGCCTTCCCTGGTCCATGCGCGTCCATCCCACTTTTCACGTTAGTCAGGTCAAGCCAGTCCGGTCTAGTTCGCTGTGCCCTCCTGCCTGTCCCCCTCCCCCCACCTGGCATGTGGATGGTGGCCCGGTTTATGCCGTGCGCCGCCTCTTGGCCTCTCGCCGTTGTGGGTGCGGTTTCCAGTATCTGGTTGATTGGGAGGGTTATGGCCCTGAGGAGCGGTCTTGGGGTTCCCTCCCGGTTTATTTTGGACCCTGGTCTCATTCGGGCCTTTCATGTGGCTCGCCCTTCCTCCCCTGGGCCATTGGGGGTCGGCCGTGGGGGCGGGGGTACTGTCAGGCCCTGACTGTTTATGTATTCTGTTGCTGGGGTTTTGGATTGTTTTCTTTTCTGTGTTTTCTGGGATTGTGGGGTTTTATTGCTAGGGCCTGTCTGTGGTTCTCTCTCTCACTCTCTCTCGGGCCACGCCCCTCTTCTGGTTCTTGCTATGCACACCTGTGTGTAATTCGTTGATTGTCACCTAGGGCTTTATTAGCTCACAGCTTGTGTCAGCTGTTTGCCAGTTTGTTGCGCCCTGTGCCTTCATACCAGCTCTTGTCTTTGTATTCTCTAGATCTGCCTGCTTCAGTGTTTACTCGACCTCCTGCCTGTTTATTCCAATCTCGTTTTTGCCTGATGATCTTGGTACTGCTGCTGTATTTTTTGGACTGCCTCTCCGTGTACCGACCATTGCTTCCGTCCTCATTAAAGCCTATTTGCAAACAGAGTTGTGTAAGTGAGTCTTGCAACTGTCTCCAACCAAACCTGCCTGTCACCAATCAGAGCGCACATACTATTGTAGCTGTATGAAGGTATCTTATGAAAGGCTAATTTGATTTTGATTACACTTGGGCTTATGCCTCAGAAGTGGTTTGATTTTGGTTAAAATATGTCAGTGATAAAGGTCGGAGGTCAAAGGCAAATTTTTAGCTTCATGCTAATATATAAAAAAATGGCAAATTTTATGGAAATGAGTTCATCTATTTTATTGTTAGAATTTCATTGTTTAATAGCACGTTTCATTTCCTTTACATGGAACTGATCAAAAGTGAAACCCACAGACCACCATACATTACAAAGAATTAATTTGCATCGATTCTGAGAACCCCTTGTTTACTTTTTTGTGTCTGTGGAATTTTTTGGAACCCCTAGACAACTGTTCACTATCATTCATTTGTACCTAAAGTTAAAAAAAGAGATTTCTCAGAAACGAAGCAGTTGGGAGTGGCACATAGGATTTTCTTTAAAAAATAAAATAAAAAGCTACAGGTTTGCTGAAGGCACCTGGCAGACTCGAACCTAGATTTATTCTGTTGTCTGAAAATCCTTCTCTGTGCCACTTCACCATGAAGCTGTGACTGGTGGCAAATGACAAAACTTGCACTAAGCACAGTTTCTGCAATCCCAACCACAGAAGCATATAACACAGTCAGAGGTGTCTTGGTGGCTTCCCTCACAAGTCTCTTTCTTGGTCACTTAGTTTTTGAGAACCTGTGAATTTGTACTGCAAGCACATTTGTACCATTTCAACTCTATTGTGGTGCTGTTCAGTTGCAAAATCACACACTAGAGTCATCTTGCACAAAATTGTCACTTATTGTCAATTATGGATCTGACTGTACTACCACTGTAAAAAAAAGATAACTCAAGGCATCCAGCCACCTGCAATCAATTGCTTAATTTTAAATTAAAACCATCCGTTTAACCAGCTGCCCAAAGGTTTTACATTTTCTGAACTTTTTTAAAAAGTGGCACATGATTGCTTGTCTATGTTATGAATTTTTTTTTATTGTGATGTTTTAACCTGTGGTGTCTGATGTGGAATTAATGATGTGAAGCACTCTGAAAATCGCTACAAGTGATTCTCAGTGTGCGCCGAGACACCCTCGTGGGCAGTACTATCACTGCATGGAGGCCATGAGAGGTCATTCAAAATAAACACCTTTCCATTTAAATTTCGAAGTGATTCTGTAGCCGTGAAACCATTATAATAATAATTATATATATAAATGGTAAATGGACTGCATTCATATAGCACTTTTCCATCTGCATCAGACGCTCAAAGCGCTTTACAATAATGTCTCACATTGACCCCGATGTGAGGGTGCTGCCATACAAGCTCCCACTACACACCGGGAGCAACTAGGGGATTAAAGACCTTGCCCAAGGGTCCTTAGTGATTTTCCAGTTAGGCTGGGATTTGAACCAAGTCCAACACCTTAACCACTAGACCATCACCTCCTATATATAGTTTATGTAACCATATAATAAACAAATTATTAACCTTGTTTACTCACTCTATATGGGGATATCATGCCTCTGGTGTTGTCCTCGCGGTCAATTAATAATCCTTTAATATACATCCTGCAGTGAAAGACATCTCTCTGAGATCTTGCGAGATTTTGCGGGATTTGAAACCTCAATAGGGCGAATTGATTGCCGGCTACGGAGTCTCGCCCTTTAAATTTTGCAGTAAAGTTTAAAGTTATCTAAAATTGATTTATTTTTCAAATATAATCAGAAGCAATACAATAAAACCATGTGATTTAAATTGTTTATTTCTCTGATCTAGTTTAACATTTTACACACACGTATAGTCATTCAT
The DNA here is from genome assembly GCF_902500255.1 of Thalassophryne amazonica. Classification (NCBI taxonomy): domain Eukaryota; kingdom Metazoa; phylum Chordata; class Actinopteri; order Batrachoidiformes; family Batrachoididae; genus Thalassophryne; species Thalassophryne amazonica. Next base: position 68,808,472 of record NC_047104.1, read on the forward strand.
TTTCTAGAGCCACTTATTCCAATCAAGGGGCAGGGGGGCGGGGGGTACACCCTTGACAGGACGCCAGCCTGTTGCAGTGCCACACACACACTTTTCACACTCTCACCTACAGCCAATTTAAAGTGTCCAGTCCACCTAACCTGCATGGATGTGGGAGGAAGCTGGAGCACCCAGAGAGAACCCACACGAACACGGGGAGAACATGCAAGCTCCACACAGTATGTGTGTGTGTGTGTGTGTGTAAATCAAAATTGTGATTAAAGTTTTGGATGGATGTGTTAGATTTCAAAATGGGATTCATGTTATGTTTGTGAATAACTGATCTATACAAGTAAAGAAAAAAAAAATTGATCAGCCTGTGTTTTGGCAGTGTTGAGGAATCAAAAGGTCAAAAGCGCATCATTACACCGATGTAATGTGAAGGTGAGTGATTTGTAAAAACAAACAGAAAAAAAGTGGCTTTGGCTAGAATATTGCAAGGTTAAAATGTTTGATACACATTATACCTACAACATAATAAGAGTAATGACCATAAAATACTACTGATAATTTTTAAGTGTTAAAAAAAAGCAGTGCCTTGTAGCATTAGTTTTACACAATAGAAAACAATATTATTGTGTATTGTGTTATGTTGCGTCTGCTGACGTCACCGCTGGACCTGCCTTGTCACGCGGGCTTAGTAAAAGTTGGGATGTGTGTGTGTCTGTGTTTGTTGTGTGTGTGTGTGTGTGTGTGTGTGTGTGTGTGTGTGTGTGTGTGTGTGTGAGAGAGAGAGAGAGAGAGAGAGAGAGAGAGAGAGACGAGGATATTTCACGAGCAATTAATTGGTTTTTGCAGCGGATATCGAGCGCAGGTAGAGCAGGAGAAAGAAAGAGCGAAAGAGAGGAGTGAGTGCGTGAGTGAGTGAGAGAGAGAGGGGAGACGGGAAGACACTTTCTCTGAAGTTGAATCCATTTCAAACCTTTATTTTTTTAATTTGTCAAACTGGCGGAACCGTCCGTGTTTGGATAGAAGCTGCTGAGATAAACAAACTAAAGTTCGGCGCCGTAAATGTGGTGACGTTTACCGGACGGAGTGGCGGTGACAGAGAAGAAGAAAACCCAACCAAGAGCCGAGCTGTCAAACCCGATGACTACTGCAAACTGCCCCGGGAATGAGGAGCTGGACTTCAGATTGATCTTCGGAGAGGACGGACAGCCTTTAGGCCCCGCAGGTCAGTGCCGTGTGCCCGGTGCCGTGCACCGGTGCTGCTAACTAACAACCCGGCATGTCTGCCACTGCCACCGGCTCCTCGTGAAAAGAGGAACCGAGCCAAAAATGGAAAGAATAAACAGCACGTTTTCGTTCTTTCCTGTCTTGGTCGCTGTCTCCAGCTGTCACTATTAGCTTCACGATGCTAGTTTGTTAGCACAAGTGCACTTAACGAATTACAAGAACTTGCGCCGAAGTCGTAAATATTAGTTAGCATGACCCCGTGTGAACTGCTGCACTGACGCTCTGCGATGGAACAACTTATCATATTTTCCTCAACAATTTCACTCATTTCTTCGCAGTGTCAGAATGTGAGGTAAGGTTTAATCACAATATTATGTGCATGCTGTATGCAAAAGTTTTGGTGCCCTGGGGGAAATTATAAAGTATATTGTTTTCATGACGTCAACGTCAAAATAATTAGTATTATTCGCGTTGGAAAAAAATCGAAATTGTACTCTTTAATAATGCAAAGAAGTGTTTACAACATGAAATAATTAGCAATAAAAAACACGATGGTTGTATACATGCAAGTACACTGTGAAGCTACAGTGTGAAGAACATTTATAAATAAAAATGGGTGAAAACGTTTTACTTTTACTCCTAGTACATAATTAGTTTTAAACGAACCAGCTATGTCATTGAAGTGGTTTTCAACAATTTGTAAGAAATTTGGGTTTTATGATCTAGTTTAAACATTATTCTTATTATTGGTTGATAATCAGAAAATATTTTTTTGTTGCCATGAACCAGGTAGCAGCATATCTACAAGGAAATCAAGGTTTGTGTGTGTGTGTGTGTGTGTGTATTAAATATTTGAAAATAAGGTTTGTAACTTCATAATTGATTAGTTATAATTTGCTTAAGGAAATACGTTTTTTCTGACGAATTTTTGGACATTTTGTCAGATTTTTTTGTTTTTTTTACTTTAACCCAGTGATCAAAGGGGGGGGGGGGGTGCTTATACATTAAACCTTTACTAAATTTATAGGATGTTTGAATGTCAGAATTTTTGAGCTGTACTGTTTATCATAATTTTAAAGCAGTTGGAAGATGTAGAAGAACAATTATGTCAATTCTTTTTCAGTTTAATTCACTTTATTTATATAGTGCCAAATCCCAATGCAGGTCATCTCACGACGCTTCACAAGAGAAGGGTCTGAAAGAGCGGTCCCAACTCATTCTGGCAACCACAACAATGTAAAATATAAACAAAACGCAATACAAAATACAAGAGATTTGTACCAACTAACAGCAATGAACGTAAAATTGACAAAAACAAGCAATAAAGTTATAACAGCGTCTAACATCGAAGTCCTGTAAACTGAGTCAATAGCAAATGGAAAAAGTCTTACATTTAATTTAGATCAGATAAAACCAGATGTATGTAAGGAGAACAAAGGCAAAATTGTATTAATAAAGGAAAAACAAACTCTGTGGGTATATAACAGGAGTTATTTTTATTTGTATTACCCTTGGTGCTTAAAGAAATGATGAAGTTTAGATGACTTTACATTATCATGCCGTGGTCCACCAGTGCATCCCCAAACCTCAAGCATGAGTATGGGATTTACCTTTTTGAGACGCTTAGAAATGCTTAGTAAATTCTACATAAACAATCAAAGGATGCTTTGTTTTACAGAAGTGATATGATTGAAGATTGTCAATTATTCATTCATTCATTTCTATATCCATTTATTCCAGTTAAGGGTCACGGGGGGCTGGGGCCTATCCCAGTGGTCATTGGGTGATAGGCAGGGGTAGCCCTGGACTGGATGCCAGTCCATTAATCTCTGTTGAAGTTTCAAGATAGAAAATAGACTGTGAGTTCTTTGTTATTTCAACACCAAGCCCATCATCACAAAGTCATGCTGTTTTATTAACTTTACTCAGACCTAGTGAACTTCCTTTGAAATTTTAATCTAGACACATTTGTATAAAAATTGTAAGTTAAAGCGGTATAGGCGTTTGTTTGGAGTTGATATGAATATTTCCTTCACTTGCATGTGTGTCGTAGTTTTAATGAGGTAAGGGAAATAGACACAATATCCATTACCAAATGGTGCTGAAAAGTGTTCATTTTAATATTTAATATTCTTTCTCTACATTTCAACTCTGAAGCACAGCTGGCAAGCGACTGAGTTATTGTCATGTGTAGATTTAAATTAAGATTTAATATTTAAATGTTTGACTTAAGTGGGGTTCTTTCAAGTTAGTGCAAACAGTAGGTTACTGATTTTTATTTTATGGTTGCTATAAAACCCCTAATATGTCAAAGTAATATATTTCAAAAATATTTTAATATATATATATTTTTTAGAATTTTGAGTAATTATAGCTCATAGTATTGTGTACTGTATTGAATGTTTAAGCCACTTTACAAATGAATCCTGTCCAGTCAGTTAAATAAAATTCTGCTATTAATTATACAGTGGTTGTGTGTTCATGATGTACTAACATGGTTTATTGACACAAGCACTACGTAGACTGCATTGTAGCATGACCTACAACAAAATTATACTATATAACACTACCTGCAGTATTCATGCATTTCTGACAGCTGAAGGGTCTAATTTTTTTTTTTGTGACAAGTTTAAGGTGTTGCCTTAAAGGCGGTACCATGGATCAGCCAGTTTACTGATACCTGTCTTTTAGCATGATTCCTCAGTCACCAAATGTGAATAGATAAAGTTAATATTTCCGATCAAAGCGAGCTTGTTTACTCATTGTCAGAATAGTGGAAAGTTTTTTTTTTTTAATAAAAATGCAATTTTTAAACTAAAAAACAAAATATAAGTTTGTTTTTGTTATGCCGTTCTTGTTTGTGGCAGCATGGTGACCTTAGTGGTTAGCACTGTTGCTTCACAGTGAGACGGTCATGGGTTCGATTCCTACTGTTGGCTTTTTTGTGTGGAGTTTAGATGTTCGCCCCGTGGTTGTGTGGGTTCCCTCCGGGTGCTTCGGCTTCCTCCCACATCCAAAGACATGCAGGTTAGGTGAATTGGAAACTTTAAATTGGCCATATGTCCTATGACTGCTGGGCTAGGCTCTAGCCCACGGCAACCTGATCTTGGATAAGCGGTTGAACATGAGTGTGTGTATGTGTGTGTGTTCTTGTTTGTTTATTTATTTTTTGTGCTGTGTATTTTGTTGTTTCAAAGCACTTTTTAATGGTTGCTACAGCTTTTAGAAAGGTGGTACACAATGAACATAATTATTGTAAAGGACAACATTTTTGTCAACATTATGCCAGTGCTTAGTGTCCCTTCACACATAGTACAAATTAGTACAAATCAGGTCGAATCATGGTGGAACAGCTCGTATGAGCTAACCACGAAAACCTTGAGTCGATGGGCAGTCGTGAATGATCCTGCTGCGACAGTTTTGTGCCCGCGACAGTGTTGTGGACGTTCATGCACGACACCGTTGCAGCGGGAACACAATGTGAGGGGTTGGTGAGGTTAGACCTTACTTTGTTGTGATTTGGCGCTATATAAATGAAAATAAATTGAAATTGAGCTGCTGGAGCATGTGTAACCACATCATGCAGCTGCTGTGAAAAAAATACATGCCACCCATCTTACAAAAGCTCTGATTGCCAGCCAGAAACTTTACCACTGCGCTACCATCGCTGGCCTGTAAAAGGTGCAGAACAATGCCTGAAATCAGTAAGGACATAAAAGTATTTTTGTAAGAAAGAGAAAAAAGCTGTTATGTGTCGGACGCAGCTCGGAGAACTGACCAGCGTTTGAAGGACCCAGTATGAAATAAGCAGAGCACGGTACAAAGGCTAACTGAATTTAATTCATAACAGTGATACAAAAAACAACAAAAGAAAGTGCGGTCTGGCGTGGTGCGCTCCCAGCAGCGCTAACGGTCCGGAGCCAGAAGCTGTTCGGACCCAAGGACCCCGCCGACACCCCCCAGGTGGCCGCAACAAACCGAGTCTGTGAAAGAAGGAACCATTATGTGAGTCCACACTCTACACACAGAGAGAACACTTAAAGGTGTACAAACAGCAAACACTTCCTGGCTTGATTACTAATCAGCTTCCCAACCTGCAGGCATGGAACATCCAGTTCACAAAACTCCACTGCAGTGGAAGCCGATACATGACTAACATACAGCTCAATATAATAAAGGTGTGAGGGACACCACATTTACTGACTGTATAAATGTTAGTCACAAAATCTAACGTACCTCAGGAAGTGTGCTGACGAGCGTGAGACCTCACCCCCTCCTCTTTCACAGACCATGCATCAAACCCTGGACGTTCTCTGCATCCACTGATGATGAGATGGCTCCCGAGACGACGATCTCACCCGTCTGGTCACAAGGTCGAGTCTCTGGCAAATACACACTGTATACTCCAGTCTTAAATGCCACCATGTTCCAATCCATATAGATGCACCTCAGCTGTGAGTCCTGACGAGCCGCAGGTGATCAGGGTGAGGTCCTGATAACCTCAGCAACACAGCCACTCAGTCCCAAATGCAAGCCACCTGGAAGGAAAAACAAAAGACAGAAACAAAAAGGCAGCCAGGCCCCCCAGCCATACAACAAAAGCGCAGTGATAACTGAGCAAACGGTGTTTGTTACAGCATATTTCTGCTGTTACATATTTGTCACACTTTTGGCTTGTCATATGGTCCTGCGGCACGCCGCTCACAGGACAAGCGTGTACTGTTGGACAGAAGTGACATTCAGATCGCCTGCTGCGTGTCCACATGAACTGACGGCCCGTATCAGCTGGGGCAGCCTGTCAGTGTGCACACTCTCCAGCCCATCGTGAAAGTGATATATGTTTTTTTGTATTTCCATGTGAGGACAGCAAGCAGACACGCGCGCATGTCCGTCAAAACACGGTATGCGTTCTGCAGCTGGGATGTCCACGACCAGAGATGTCAACTGCTGCTGCTGACGGCCAGCCACGCCCTTGTCCTTTCAGCACACAGACCATCTGTGATCAGATGAGAGGCACCTCACCTGCGAGGGGCACAAACCACACGCACACACGTGTTGTGGGGAAGGTAGCGGAGGGGAGCACGCGAAACACATGCACACATGTTGTAGCGGGAGCTGACACTCTGGCATGCCACATGTGTACTTGGCAGCTCCACAGTTGTGGGGGGACTTAGACAAATCTCACATCCAGCTCGAAAGTGACCGTTTGCTGACTGTTGTTGTTCTAATAGTGCAAATGGCTACACATTTTCTAAGTGTCAAACGAGCGGTGTTAGATGTTCATGTGTGTCACCTGGAATGCATAATGCATTCTGAAACCACTAGATAGCAGTAAATCCTGCACATTGTAGCTTTAATTGGCCACATAAATTAGTAAAAATTCAGAATTTGTTTGTGCTATTAGTCTGGGTGCAGAGTGGATCACAAAGCCAAAAAATTCATAGTTCACCTTTTTCCTGCTGTAGAGCACGTGGCTCTGTGACATGGCATTTGGACTCCCAACTGATAGACAAGGGTTCGATTCTAGGTGTATCTGCTGCCTGTCTGTGTCCTTGGACAAGACACTTCATTTGTGTTGTTGCAGGCCGATTGGCAGCAGAGAAACCTGTAACAGACTGGTGTCCTATCCAGGGGAAATCATGGATTCTCATCTGCTTCACACTGTAGCCTCCTAGAATAAGAACTGGGCTGATGAGTCTCCAGGCCTGTATAGGATTTATAATCTTTCTTTATTTACCTGTCAGAATAACAGAAGCTGTTGCTTCTTGTGGAATTGTTGATTTAGTTATTTATTTTGTTAAGAGAGTAAATCTGTTGAATAGTATACAGTGCAGTGGAAAAATTGACAAAGTCCCAAAAATATACATGGCATTTGCTTTCGTTTGTTTTGTGGTCTGTTTGGTTTTTTCAGTTTTCTGTCTTCTGTCATAATCCACTGCAAAGCACACTGGCAAAGTTACATCTTCATGAAGGTTAAGTTTGTGCAATCTAAAATCAAATTTTCCTCAGATTATAACAAACGTTTGATTTGGAAATGAGATGGGGAAAACTGCAGTTGGAATACATTTAGGAATAAAAGCGCCACTGTGCAAGTGGTTTAATCTGGTCTGGACTGTATGACTTGGCTTAGAATGGGGCCAGCTGTCCATATTTGAATGTGAAGTCTAATACAGGATCACACAGGCAGAGTAGTGCCTGGTTCACACAGCAAGATTTTAAAATTGTCAGTAGGTTTTCAATACCTCAGAAACTAGAGTCTCTTTATACAGGGAGTAGCGACAACTGAGAACATGGCATCATTTTGGGGCCAAATGTGCTGAACTACTGAACTAACCATTTATGTTTTCAACTTTTTTTTATCAGTTAGCCACATACATATTGAGGTACAGGCACTATCAAAATAAATATAAAAATCATTAAGCTATCAAATTTACATAATTTTTTAAATTCATGATGATTTATTTAATTAATTTACAGCCTGTTTTATGCTTCTGCAACTCTGTAACACCGTGTCATGCTGACATCGAAGTGCGTCACAGTTTTAAAGTTCTCCGTCGCTGGATTATGCTTTATTCTGGATGAATTTGTCCCTCAACAAGCTTTTCTTTTTACAGTCAACACCTCCAATTCACAGGTAAGGTGTGCAGTTTCCTCTTTTTCCAACCCTGTTTTGTAAATTTACAGACTTTTCTGCCAAATATATTTGATCCATTTGTAATCAGCGTGCACACTGCAAAAACTATTAAAATATTAGAGGAAAGAGTGAAAGCAGAAAAGCTGTTAAATCACAGCCTTTTGTGGTGTCTGATTTAGCAGGTGCATGTCAGGTTGCAAGTCCGTGTCTGAGCACGGTTTGAAAAAAATAAACAGTCAGCCTTTTGTGTTGTGATTCAGGTCGACAATCGTGTGATATAACTGGGCGCCATTGCCACTGCCATCCAGTAGATGGGTCAAAATGCATAGAACACTGCCATCTACTGGTGCCCGCTTATATCACACAGTTGTTGAATCGCAATTTAACAAACAGACTTTTAAGTTTTGCAAATGCCTTTTTTCACAAATGAAAAAAACAACATTACAAAGCACATTTATTTGTAAACGCCAACACACACGTTACATTAACTTTTGTTGTTTTTTACATAGAATGAATGAGTCAACCAATCAATTTGAGTGGAGGCTCAGTTTACCCATAATCCCTTTGGGCATCTATGTGCGTTAATGTTAAAACTTCAGAATTAGTGCATTAGTTTAAAATTAACAGATATGTTACATTTTCACTTTGTACAATGACAGAGTTGACATTAATGTAGTTATTCTATCCGGATTCATTTGATTTATAAATTAAAACCATAAGTCGAACCTGCTTTCCTTTTCAAGACGTCTGCCTCATGGCTGGACCACTGTATGCTGTGAAGGAAAATGACGCTTCCCTACAGCAGTGGGCAGGCCACACAAAGACTGAAGTGCTGACTCATTGGCTGTGTTTGGGTTTGTGGTCATCTTTGATTCTATCAGAAGCATTGGAGCACTGAGAGTGTACTGGAGACAATACTGAAAGTTATCGGTTAGCTGTAGCTTCCCATAAATTTTTGGGTGGTCTATCGGTTTAGCATTATAAAAGATAACTTTTCAGTTAGCTGATTAGCAGTTATCGAAGCTAAGCTTTTGGTTAGCTGTGCCCACCACTGATTATTCCTAATTGAGAAAACACGATACAAAAAAGAAAAACAAACTGTCTTGGTTAAAGGAGTGGTGACAGCACAAGCACAGGACTTTCTGGTGTGCCATGGCAGCTGTTTTGATTTTGGATTCCCCTCTGTGCTTCCATCACCTCGTTTTCTTATTGGCTACACGTGACATTCAACATTCGTTTATGCCTGGGGCACACCCCACACGCTGGGATATCGGGCCAAGACAATCCGACATGTTGAATATTCACGATTTGAGGTCTGAGGGGTTCCGACATACTTCTGAGCAGACTAGAGCACTCTTAACACACCACACGCAGCAGGAATATCTGATAAGATTATCTTTAGAGCTGTCACGGTAGTTGGGGTGTCCTCTGGTCAGAAATCAGCATAATAATCTTGCTTTGTGAACCAGGCATAACTGTGAACTGAACACTCCTGAGTTCGTCTTGATCTGTGCAGAGAAAGCACAAGTCAAAGCTTGTTTTTGCAGCGATGTGTAGATCCTCTGCTGTTCATATCCTGCAGGTCTCCACCACACCAAGCCTCTTATTTTAGAATCGTCACTTAAATTTGCCTGCCATTGTCATCCTGGTCAGGGAGGTTATGTTTTCATCAACATGTGTCTGTTTATTTTTGTGTCTGTTTCTATCTGCTAGTATGTTTGTCTTGCAACTACAGACACAATTTTTGTCACTGTATTTAGAGCTGTCAGAGCTCTCAGGCCTTTGGAAATTGTTGTGGTGCTGGAATGTGCGTGAAGAGAATATACTGTACATACAAGTAATACAGCCTTGTGCATCACTGTAACTGTGTTGTAACTCTCATAATCAGAATCAGAATATCTTTAATTGTCATTGCACAAGCACAATGAAATTGAGGTAGAGACTCTCACATTCAGTGCTGTTTCAGAGACACTAAAGACAAGCAAAAACTAAGAATGAACAGAGAAGGGGGTCACGTGGGACAGCCAAAAGGAATGGCCGCACATTAGATGAGCTCCCGAAACCCATCTTTATTTTAAAACTTTTAAAACATACACTTCGATTAACGACTGTATTTTTGATTGTGCAGCAGATTGGGAATAATAGATACTGGCGAAGATGTTGAACACCGGTAAAACAAACTTTTTCAAAGGAGCAACAGCTATGAGGCTGACTAGCAAGAAACAAGCTAACACTGTATTACAGCTTCAACCACCTGAGGAAGCTATGGAGGCTAATGCTAAAGCCGCACTCACAGAGACCGAGGGCTGTAAACAAGATGAAAACGCTAACGTGACATTGCATACACAGCTGAAAAGAATGAATGACGTCTTGATGAATGTGGCTGCGGACGTGACTACTATCAAAAAGACAACAGAAGACTTGAAGAATTCAGTAGAGAGTTACGAATGGGCGAAATGGAGCAGCGCATTTCCAATCTGGAGGATGACAACAAGTTAATGACAAGCTGGATAAATGTGACAAGAGAGTTGAAGCATTGTGGTCATGAGTGGAGGACTTAGAAAACAGAAGTTGACGAAATAATGTGCGTGTGGTGAATCTAAAAGAGGGACTCGAGCCACCCGGGAAGATGGCACAGTATGTGGAGAAGATACTAGCAGACGCTTTTGGCTGCAAGGATGCTGAATTTGAGGTGGAACGTGCCCACAGAGTCCCGAGCACACCCATGCCTGACCCGAATAAACCCCAGAGGATGGTGCTGGTGCGCTTTCTACGCTCCTCGGTGAGAGAGAAGATTTTAAGCATAGCCAGAGAGAGGCGCGGATGCGACTGGGAGGGCGCACGGCTTTCTATCTTTGAGGATGTCTCGAAAGAGCTGGCGGAGAAGAGGAAGGCATTCTGCCCTGCTAGGAAACACCTCAGAGAGCTCCAGGTGAAGCATAGATTGGTCTACCCGGCCGCGCTCATGTTTGAATGGAATGGCCAGAAGAAAACCTTTACTGATGGAGAGGAGGCAAAGAGGTTTCTGCTGCACGGGTCACAAGGATTGAACGAAGAAAGAAGTGTATGTAAATATAACATTGTAAGGTCAATAAGGATGGGCGGGGAGCTTTCACAAGGAGCAGGCGGTCGACAAGAGCTAGTCTCACGGACAATGCTGGAAGTGTCACTTAGCCCCTGGAACCTTCTTGCATATGATTTGGGAATGTGGAAAAGTTTACCCCTTTTGGGAAAAGGTTTTAGAATATTTGGAAAGGTGGATTGGCAAAACAATACCCAGGTCACCAAGATTATGTTTACTAGGAGATCAGTCATTAATTCCAGGAATTACAAAACATGAATATGTGGTCTTGAAGACAGGAGTCATGACAGCGGTACGGGTAATTTTAACGGTGTGGAAGGATCCCTCTCCTTTTGATAGATGGATGGATATCACAATGAAGGTAGTTTCATATGAGAAGTTATTGGCAAGGTTAAACGACAGTTCAGACATTTATTCTAAATCATGGGGACGTATTTTTGATTAAATAGTGGGGTTGGTGTGGGAGGAGATACTTGAGGCAAAACTTTTTCCTTTTTGAGTAGTGGTAATTTTGTATAAAATTTTGTATAAAGTTATGTTTAAATGTTAAAATTGAAAAAATAAATAAAAACTTGAATTACAAAAAGAATGAACAGAGAAGTTAAGGGCTGCACGGTGGCTTAGTGGTTAGCACTGTTGCATCACAGTGAGAAGGTCGTGCGTTTGATTCCCACCTGTGGAGTTTGCGTGTTTTCCCTGTGTTTATGTGGGTTCTCTCTGGGTGCTCTGGCTTCCTCCCACATCCAAAGACATGCAGGTTAGTTGGATTGGAAACTTTAAATTGTCCATAGGTATGCGTGTGGGTGTGACTGTGTTTGTTTGTCTATATGTGGCCCTGTGACAGGCTGGCGTCCTGTCCAGGGTGTACCCTGCCTCATGCTCCATGACTGCTGGGATAGGCTCCTGCCCCCATTAACCTCAGTTGGAGTAAGCGGTTGAAGAAGAGTGAGTGAGAGATAATAAGTTAAGAATAAAAAGTTTAAAAACTACATTATTTACACTAAAGAATATTGCACATCTATATTGACTGTTCAAGTGTTATCGAGTTTGTGCAGTGTTCATTGCCATGACAGCTCTGGGGTAAAAACTGTTTTTCAGTCTGTTAGTTTTGGAATGATGGTTCTGAAGCGTCTCCCTAAGTGTAACATTTCAAACATGATGATTAGGGTGGGATGAGTCTCTGAGGATGCTTTCGGCTCTCCTGAGGTAGTGGGTACTGTAATGCCATAGCTCAGGATTGATTCGATGGAGCACTCATAGAAAGACACCAACAGCTTCTCTGACACTTTGTTCTTTGTGAGAAGTCTTAGGAAGTACAGTCTGTGCCGTGAAACCAGTCTAAATGAGGCATCAGGCCAAAACACGGAAGGCTACAGTGCAGAAACGTGTCACAGAACTGCTAATTTATACACAGCAGTTTTCTGAAGAAAATCCAAAAATGTAATCCTAAATTTTTTTTTTACCTCAAAATTAATTTCTGATTACTGTAAAAAACCTTCTTACATGAGAACACTTGTAATTAAAATAGTAAAAATTAAGAAATTATTTTCTTTATCTGTAAATTCAAACCATAACTTACCTGTTTTTTCAGATGAGATGATTTCTTGCTTAACATTATGAGGAGCCTTGGACATTTATTTTTAGACAAATAAAATAGAATGGAAATTAATGTGTACATTAGATTATTACATCCTCCAAGGATGTAATAAAATCATTCATATCTTCATAGACTTGTTTAATGATCCACTCATTTAATGTTAAAATATATAAAATGAAAGCTTTTTAAATGAAGCTTTTTAAAAATAATAAAATAGTTACTGTTTAAAGAGCCTTTGTTTTATTTAGAAGAGTAGAAGCATGTGTTGGTTTGCTGGACCCTTGGGACATTTAATCAGATGAAAGTATCCTCTGCAACTTTGACTTCTGGTGGCATTTTTGAAGACACTTTTCTCCCATTTTGAAGAGCAGAGATGTTTTCTTCTGACTGGACTTCAGGTTTTGGTATTCAGCTCATCACTGGAAGTTTTTGAGGTGTGTCTGTATTCAGGTTGTTTGCGCAGCAGATGTTCCTGATTGTGTCCTAGATTAGGGTGTGGATGCTCACTAATTAGACAACAGACTGTTGCTGTCACTGTTTGTTCATGTGTGGTTGTTTGTCCTGGTATGTTGTATGGTTGGAACCCCCTCCTCGGTGTCGCATGTCACAGTTATTGTCTTCACCACTAGTCTTTCGTTCTTGTCTGTCTTTGTGTTGTTTTGGTGGTCGGCCCTTCCTGATAGAAATTGTCGGTTGGCTTTGAGTAGGATGTTGTAGGCTGATCGGGAAGGGTGGATGGAGGTCACACACACACACCACATTCACTCATGCACTACATACCTTCTGTCTTGCAAGAATAAATTGCATATATGGGTATTAATGTTCATAAATGGTTCTGCCAGTGTGGCATTTACCATTATTATATATGCAGACAGGGGAAAAAAAAAAGAAAAAAATGTTCCTGATTGTGGGACAATAATAATAAAAAAATTTAAATATAAAGAAACACAGTTAAACAGTTAAAAAAGACCCCCCCCCCAAAAAAAATCTAAGTTATTTAAAATTGAGTTTTTTTGTGGTCTCAGAAGTAGCAAAAAAAAAAAAGCTGTAACTTTCTTTGGTGAAACCATTTACAAATTAAAACGTTCACTCAGCTTGACTGTGATTCTGCTGCTAAAACGATCAGCTAACATTGTCCATCCATCCATCCATCCATTTTCTTCCGCTTCATCCAAGGTCGGGTCGCAGGGGCAGCAGCTCAAGCAAAGGCGTCCAGACCTCCCGATCCACACACACCTCCCCCAGCTCCTCTGGGGGAACCCCGAGGCGTTCCCAAGCCAGCTGCAAGACATAGTCCCTCCAGCATGTCCTGGGTCTTCCCCGAGACCTTCTCCCAATGGGACGTGCCTGGAACACCTTTCCAGCAAGGCATCCAGGGGCATCCGAAAAAGATGCCCAAGCCACCTCAGCTGGCTCCTTTCGACATGGAGGAGCAGCGGCTCGACTCCGAGTTCCTCCCGAGTGACCGAGCTCCTCACCCTGTCTGTAAGGGAGAGCCCAGCCACCCTGCGGAGGAAACTCATCTCGGCCGTTTGTACTTGCGATCTTGTTCTTTCGGTCATGAGCCAAATCTCATGACCATAGGTGAGGGTCGGAACGTAGATCGATCGGTAAATCGAGAGCTTTGCCCCCCTGCTCAGCTCTTTCTTCACCATGATGGCCCGATACAGCGACCGCATCACTGCAGATGCTGCACCAATCCATCTGTCGATTTCACGCTCCATCCGTCCCACTCTCGTGAACAAGACCCCGAGATACTTAAACTCCTCCACTTGAGGCAAGGACACACCACTGACCTGAAGACGACAAAGCACCTTTTTCCGGTCGGGAACCATAGCCTCGGATTTGGAGGTGCTGATCTTCATCCCGGAAGCTTCACACTCGGCTACAAACTACTGCAGTGCACGCTGAAGGTCCTGATTGGACGAAGCCAACAGAACCACATTGTCTGCAAACAGCAGGGACGAGATTCTGTGGTTCCCAAACCAGACCCCCTCTACACCCTGACTGCGCCTAGAAATTCTGTCCATAAAGGTAATGAACAGAACCAGTGACAAAGGGCAGCCCTGGCGGAGGCCAGTGTTCACTGGAAACAGGCTTGACTTACTACCGGCAATGTGAACCAAGCTCCTGCTGTGGTTGTACAGGGACCGGATAGCCCCTAACAAAGGAACCCGGACCCCGTACTCCTGGAGCACCCCCCACAGGGCGCCTCGAGGGACACGGTCGAACCCTGACTGATCCTGACTGGGGATGTTGTTGGGTGGTGAAAGGAATACTTCGAGGATCTCCTCAATCCTATCGTCACGTCTTCCGAAGAGGAAGCAGAGACTGGGGACTCAGAGGTGGACTCATCCATCACCCAGGCCGAAGTCACTGAGGTGGTCAGAAAGCTCCTCGGTGGCATGGCTCCCGGGATGGATGAAATCCATCTGGAGTACCTTAAGTCTCTGGATGTTGTGGGACTGTCTTGGTTGACACGTCTCTACAACATCGCGTGGCGGTCAGGGACAGTGCCTCTGGATTGGCAGACTGGGGTGGTGGTCCCTCTGTTTAAGAAGGGGGACTGGAGGGTGTGTTCCAACTATAGGGGGATCACACTCCTCAGCCTCCCTGGTAAGGTCTATTCCAGAGTACTGGAGAGGAGAATTCGACCGATAGTTGAAGCTCTGATTCAGGAGGAGCAGTGTGGTTTTCATCCTGGTCACGGCACAATGGACCAGCTCTACACCCTCCATTGGGTGCTCGAGGTTTCATGGGAGTTCTCCCAACCAGCTAACATTAGCTGAGCAGCACGGCCATAACATCACATTTTATTTTTAAATTATTCTCACCCCAGACAGATTTGCAGAACTAAGCTCTGTTGCTCAAATTGGGTGTTTGTGTATATCCAAACGTGAGGAATTTCGGATTGAGTGGGTCTGCTCCATCACCCCGGCTGCGGTTTCTCATTGTGCCCTGGAATGAGGCCTGAACTCTGGCTCCTCCGTGTGGCTCTGCACGCTGTCACGGTTTGATCGATCCTACCAACTCATCAGTCCTCCCTTGGCTTGGCGTCATTCTCCGAAAAGTCACTGAAAAAGCTCCTCCAAAGAAGAGGTAGAAAGCTCCAGCTTCAGAAAGTAAAAGTTCAACTCCATATTTGTTCCATCGTCCTAAAAAGCCAGCTGGTTGTAATTAGTTCACCTCTTCAGGCAGGTGGATGAGCTAATTATTGAGATCACTTGTTTTAGGTACACAGGTAGAAGCAATACAAGGTCTGTCAATAAAGTAATGGTCCTTTTTTATTTTTTTCAAAAACTATATGGATTTCATTCATATGTTTTTACGTCAGACATGCTTGACCCCTCGTGCGCATGCGTGAGTTTTTCCACGCCTGTCGGTGACGTCATTCGCCTGTTAGCACGCCTTGGGAAGGAGTGGTCCCGCCCCCTCGTCGGATTTTCATTGTCTGGAAATGGTGGAATGAAAAGGACTTTTTTTCCATCTGAATTTTTTCAGAAGCTGTTAGAGACTGGCACCTGGAAACCATTCGAAAAATTTATCTGGCTTTCGGTGAAAATTTTACGGGCTTCACAGAGAATAAGGTCTGCTACTACAGCTTTAAGGACCCCTTTAAGCCACTGGACCATTTCTAAACGGATGGCTCTGTGGATACGAGACCGTCGTGTGCTCTTTCTCTGGTTATCACAAGAGCTGGACATCAGCCATTTTCCAGCAGATTTCACTTTTAACAAGAGATTTTGTCATGGAAAACCGCGCGGAGGCTTCGCGCGTAAAGACCGATTCACTTTGGAAGCGAGACAAAGGAACACCTCCGTTTTGGCGTGTCAGAGGACAAGTTTGGACATGTCTATCTCGGCTTTCAATGCTTACCAGTCCGGTAAGTATCAGTGAAATTGTGGAGAGCTGGACATGTCCAAACTTGTCCTCTGACACGCTGAAACGGAGGTGTTCCTTTGTCTCGCTTCCAAAGCGAATCGGTCTTTACGCGCGAAGCCTCCGCGTGGCTTTCCATGACAAAATCTCTTGTTAAAAGTGAAATCTGCCAGAAAATGGCTGATGTCCAGCTCTTGTGATAACCAGAGAAAGAGCACACGACGGTCTCATATCCACAGAGCCATCCGTTTAGAAATTGTCCGGTGGCTTGTGCCGCGTCGTCGCAGCTCGGAGCGCGGCGCGCAGAGCGTCCTTAAAGGGGTCCTTAAAGCTGTAGTAACAGACCTTATTCTCTGTGAAGCCCGTAAAATTTTCACTGAAAGCCAGATAAATTTTTCGAATGGTTTCCAGGTGCCAGTCGCTAACAGCTTCTGAAAAAATTCTGATGGAAAAAAAGTCCTTTTCATTCCGCCATTTCCAGATAATGAAAATCCGACGAGGGGGTGGGACCACTCCTTCCCAAGGCGTGCTCACAGGCGAATGACGTCACCGACAGGCATGGAAAAACTCACGCATGTGCGCGAGGGTTCAAGCATGTCTGACGTAAAAACATATGAATGAAATCCATATAGTTTTTGAAAAAAATAAAAAGGACCATTACTTTATTGACAGACCTCGTACATGGTATGGCTTTTACTTTCTGAAGCCGGAGTTTTCGACCTCTGGTCCTGGTCACTGGCAGTATAAGGAGCATAAACATGTAAGCATGTTTTTTTAAAAGTCGGAGGAACCCAGCATGACTGGAGGAAAACCATGCAGACACAACAAACTCAATACAGAAAGAAACTGGGCTTGGGTGGAATCAAACCTAAACCCTTCTTGGTGTGAGGCAAGAGTGCTACTCACTATGTCACCGTGCATAGATTAGAACCAGCTTGATCATTGTCATGGAAATGTGCCATCATACTTTGGTGCTCTCGCCCTGAAAAACTGTAAAAATGACACTACATTATGTTATGACAGAACATAAGTTATATGGACCCAAAGTTTATCATGATTAGCAACTACCATACATACATACATGCATATTCAACCACTTATCCAGGATTGGGTCATGGTGGAAACAGCTCCAGCAGGGGACCCCAAACTTCCCTTTCCCACATTAGCCACCTCTAACTGGTTGATTTTGATTTTTAAATGCAGCACAATGGAAATAAGGGCTTTCACTTTCTTGTGTCATCCATGTATTTTTAAAGGTATTTACAATTATATTAGGCACTTACATTGAACTTAAAATCACTCACCACACTCACACTTTTAATATAAAGATGACTTACCACAGGAATGGTGTGTCAGTCCAGAAAGTAGTTAGCAACATCCATTGTTCCGTTTTGACTGCCTTCATCCTTGACCCAAAATACATAAGCATTCCAAACGGCAAATGTCAGCTGTCCACAGTTTCTCTGCGATTGAAGTTGCATGCACACACAGCTTCTGTAAGCAGGTGCTTTTAATTTGACAAACAGACAGTGGCAGGAGACATTAAAAAAAATCACACATTTCACTCATGGTACCAACATGAAACTTAAGTTACTCATGGTAAGAGCAACATGAGGCTTATCTAAACTGACTTAACCAATTGGACTACAAAAACACAATAAATCAATAACGCTAAAAACACTATTACACTAACATAAACCACAATAACAACATTTCAAACTTCAAAATCCGAACTCGCATGGTACATTGCAGCACAATGTCCATTGTTTACTGGTTCACTATAATTGCTAATTTCTCCAAAAATATTTGTCCTATCAACTTTCTGTTTTCACAGCGTTCATCCTTGACCCAAAATACATAAGCATACCAAATGGCAAATGTCAGCTCTCCCCAGTTTTTGTGTGATCAGTGCCATATAGGGCTGAAACTATTAGTCGAGTAATTTGAATAATTTGATTACCAAAATTGTTCGAGGCAAATTCTGTGCCTTGAAGCTTCGTTTAACATTGTAGTACATGCACTTAGAGCATGCACTTAAGCCGTGTAAACGCTAATCAGTTTAGCACAAAACCGCTTTCCAATGTGGCACACAGAGTAAAATGAAGCCTTTTAGGAAAAAGATGGTCCACGCTGATCATCTGAAATACCTTACTGCGAATTTAAAGCGAAGCAGTGTGTTTGTCTGTTTTTCAAAAACACTGTTTCTTCTGCTTCCTGCTCTCCGCTTTATGTGGGGAGTGGCTATTCGCTCGGTGGCCAGCTGCTGTCTCTCTCTGCTTGGTGTGTGGGGCTCAGCACTCCCCTCACACCGCGTGACGTCCCCTGCCACACTGACAAACAGTTTCTGAAAGATCCTCTCAACAACAGTCCATTCTTTGTTCTGTGTTTTGCTCAAACTCGCACTGTTTTTTTTTTTTTTATTTTCGCTGTTATAATATAGATATATCACAGAATTCAATGTACATCAACCTTATTTGAGTTTCACTTTAGAGACCAACCATTCAATACAATCAAAACTACTCCATTTATTAATCCATTTGTTTCAGTCAATAATTTGCATTTCTTTTTTACTGAAATTTTGACCTCTGTAAAAACAAAACAGACCTTTGTCGCACGTTTTGCTGTTTTTACCCCGTTCTGTGTTTTGCGGTTGTGACTCTTGTGCCGTCTCGCGGACCGTGACTCACGGGAGAGGTCAGTTTCAGCAGAGTTCTGGTTCAGGGCACAATGTAAACAAACGTTGTGAAGTATGGACAACAAAATAACATCAGGGCACAGCAAACGTTCATCACAGGTGCTATACCTCCTCTAGATAACCCTCTCAACTTGGGAGAATATGTCATCATCATAATTGCTTGTGACTTCGCTGGATCTTCGCCATCCACGTCCTCCTTAGTCACTGTTTACATGGGCTTTGAGACGCCGGAACTCTGTTGGCAGTACGGTGCATTCTGGAAAGCGCAAGGGGCTGCCAGGGGCATTATGGGAATTGTTAAAGAACCAAATAACTCCATAACATTCAGTCATAGTTAGTCCAAACCTTTTTGTAATCATTATGATCAGACAAATAATATGGGTGAGAATAATTAGTTGATTATTGATTAAAAATAAACTAATAAATCACGTGTATATAAATATTCACATGAGCTAACAAAATTGAGCTCAGGTGCATCTTGTTTCCTTTAAATCATCCTTGACATATTTATACACCTTAATTGGAGTCCACCTGGGATAAAGTCAGTAGATTGGACATGAATTGGAAAGACACACACCTGTCTACATATAAGGTCCCACAGTTGACTGTGCATGTCAGAACACAAACCAAGCATGAACTCAAAGGAATTGTCTGCAGACCTCGGAGACAGGATTGTCTCGAGGCACAAATCTGAGGAAGGGTACAGAATAGGCATGTGGAGATTAATCGATACGAATCGGTATCAAGATACAAACGTGCCCGATGCGAGTGCATCGATTCATTCGGTGTGCATCGATTCAATTGATGGGTTGAATCGTGATGCATTGCTCGCTGCTTGCTTGCATCAGTTTTTTTTCGAGGCACATTGAATGCACCATGGATGCTTCGGGACACCGGAGCGATTGTTGTTTTTGAGGGTGTTTATCGAGAAAACAATATTTCTCTACGTTGATTGCAGACTGCAGTGGGTCTGCTTGAAGCATGACGCAATGAAGCAGTGCTTCGACCTACTGTTTGCTGGTTCTCTGCTTCGCTGATTTTCAAAGTTGGCAAGTCCACTGGCGTGAGCACCAGCCAATGCCTAAACTGAAGTTGCATCAGGTAAAGGAAATAATAATAATAATAATAATGATATTGATAATAATAATAATAGTAGTAGTAGTAGTAGTAGTAGTAGTAATAATAATAATATCATCCTCTGTTTTGTGGGACGAAGTGCGCAGCTCCAGAGAGCTGTGCAGATTTCAGTCAGAATTAATAACTTCAGAGCAAATTGCCATTTTCAGTCAAATGACACCTCTGTTGTGAAAGTGTCGTGACATGGACCCACAACAGGGGGCGGTAATGAACGGACAATGGATAAGCCAAAAGTAACAATTTAATGTTGTGAATCGCACCACGATGTACAGACAATAACAATATGGTGGACTGTCAATCATACACCAGGTGACGTGTGGGCAGGCTCGACGATAGAAGACGCCTGGCGAGAGAAGAGCTGGATCCCCACACAGCTTCCACCACCAACGGAGCTGAAGAACACCAGAGCCGCCAAACCCTGCGCCCCAGGTGGCCGCTGTCTTCAGCAGTCAGACCCTGTACTGCTGGCAGAAAACAGAGACAGTCCTGATGAGTGTGAGTTCGCACACTCAGTAATCCCACAGTCAGTGTTCAGTAAAGGAGGGAGAACCTCCACCTCCAATCACACACTCGTGCAGCTCCTGTCTAACCACTTATCTGATTGGAGTGTGAAGCGAAGCCGTCGCTGATCACACCAAACGCCATTCCCACAGATAAGGCAAACACCACAGGATAACGGCTGCAAAAGAAGTTCAGATTATTACTCAACGTTTTGAGTCAGCAGAGAAAAGTACCTGAATGGTAGCTGATTTCTCGGCGAGGAGGTGGAGTTGCAGTCCGGCCTTTATGGTGATGGTGATGATGATGAATGAGTGACAGCTGGTCCTGAGGATGAGTGACAGCTGTCACTCCCAGTGGCTCTGGCGCCCTCTCGTGCTTGAAGCCCGCACTCCAAGCAGGGCGCCATCTGGTGGTGGTGGGCCAGCAGTACCTCCTCTTCAGCGGCCCACACAACAACCTCTTTCCAAATGTTATAATACAAACTATAGAACTGCAGCTGACCAAAGCCGGGCTTTTTTTTCCCAAAATGAGATGTCCTGCATTTTTTATGAATTACATCCTGACATGCAGCAGCCGGCTGAAGAGCTCAGTCTGTGGAGTTACATTTGTGTCATTAATATCTGAAATGAAATGCTTTTGACAAAAACTACAGGTTTTGTTTCTGTATGTCCAGAGATCACGGATCCATCATGTACAACCCCAATTCCAATGAAGTTGGGACGTTGTGTAAAATGTAAATAAAAACAGAATACAATGATTTGCAAATCCTCTTCAACCTATATTCAATTGAATACATGACAAAGACAAGCTATTTAGGCCCAATCTCAATTCTCTTTTGTTCCCCTTCCCCTTGGCCCTTCCCCTACCCCTACGCCTACCCCTTCAAAACAAGGGGTAAGGCGAAGGGGTATGCCTCCAGCCCTATGAATTGAGACACCCCTCCACCTTAGGGGAAAAAACCTGCCCGTCTCAAATTGTCATCTTCACTGTTTGTCAACATGGCAACCGAAGTGCAACTTGTTGCAGTAGCCTGTTTGCTCTTTTTATTTTCTCGCCTTTCTGTATAAATGTTGGAGAATTTTGTGGTATTAATAATTAATTAATTCGTAATTATTATTAATAATATTAATAATAATTAATAGTAATTAATTAATGTTAATGATACTAATAATAATTAATCATTAATAATAGTAATAATCTTGTTAGTTGATTGATCATTAATTGATTGATTAGTAATTAATTAATTAGTAATTAAAATAAATAAACACTTGAAATATATCAGTCTGTGTGGAATGAATGTATACATTATACAAGTTTCACTTTTTGAATGGAATTACTAAAATAAATCAACTTTTTCATGATATTCTAATTATATGACCAGCACCTGTATGTTATGGGCTGTGTCGCGGCTCGTCTTTAGTCTTCTCAGGATGTCGTCTTTTAGATAACACAAACTAATTGCAAGTGATATGCTAGAAAATGACACACTTTAGAATAATTCAGCCTTAAGCAAGATAAAATGCACAGAGTTTTTAAGTTTATTTAAGCCTTCGACACAAAGCTTAG
Source organism: Thalassophryne amazonica (assembly GCF_902500255.1). NCBI lineage: Eukaryota > Metazoa > Chordata > Actinopteri > Batrachoidiformes > Batrachoididae > Thalassophryne > Thalassophryne amazonica. The sequence continues at coordinate 68,830,778 of NC_047104.1, forward strand.
ACAAACTGAGTCCTCTAGAGAGACTGAATATGACAACCGCGCTCGTCTATTTATTGGAGACCCGCGGGCATCGCTCCTCCTTCGACTTTTTTATTTATTTCATTCCCAAGACATGGTTTTCTATTGGAAGCGTCCTCTAGTGAACCCTAAGCAGGTGTTAGGCCATTATTTCAATGTGACAAACGCTCCCATTAAAACATGAAGGATTTACAACTGATTTTTTTAAAAGACCTTCAGCCACAGGTGCAGCTGGCCTGAGGCCCCCTCCGCACGTGGCCTCAGCCACACGTGCAGCTGGCCTGAGGCCCCTGCACGCGGCCTGCGGGAAAGCACCTAAAAGGCCTTGGAAAGCCCCTGACAGACTAAATGACTAATAGAGCCCTTTTTTTGGGTTGAACACCTGCTAGTTCAACCAGAGGACATACAGTTCGGATCAGGACACTTGATAGTTCATCACAGTTCAAATATGGACCTAAAAATTCTTCTACAGTCCCTCCTCTGGGACTCGAAAGAGTCCCATTACATCAACTATACTCTTGGGTTGTTTACTGACAAGACATCCTCATTTGTGCATTGCAATAAAAAAGAAAAACACATCACTCGACTTACTGATAACTCTGGTGCGGATATGAATATCAGTGATATTTCACACGGTAAATATATTGAAGTGCAGGTGAACCTACATACTAAGGCACAAGGTGAGCAATTAGCTGGATTATATCAACGCAAGGTGACATTCAAACATTGAGTTTTGGTGTAATTCAAGGCACTTAAAATGGCCACATAAAACAAGTTACATCAACCAACCTCTTAATCATGGCAAAGTAAAGGCTTCACATTGACATCAGTGCAACCAATCATCTTCTGGCATCTATTGACTCACTCAACCAGAGGCTCCAACCCATTATACTTGGTTCTACATATTATTTTGTTAAAGCGTCACACATTTATTATTTAAATGCATCAAATAACCCCTACGTTACCACTATTTAGTCAACCAATCAAGTAACTATTCTAAGGTTAGCGCAGCTATGTCTAGTTAAATGATAAACACAATAAATGGTTTCCCTTCATGTCCGTCCTTAAGTCATTTGCCTTAGTCAATCGTATAATGGTTTTCATTATAGGCCATTTCTCAACATTCTCCACTTTGTTTTTCTTCTTTTTCAGCTTGTTTTCTAATGCCCTTTTTGGCTAGACGCCAAATTTAGGCGATGCATGTCTCTTGAGGCATGCTATAATTTAAGAAAAAAGGGGTCCCTATGGTGCATCTTTACTACTAAATCTACAAACACGCCGTGTAAGGGTCCCCTTTTTTATAACTTTGCAATGTGATATCTATGTGTATGCATTTAGCTTTATCTGTGTTACGCAGATGATGGTAAGGACAGACATTTACCCAACCTTCGTTACTAACATATATCCTTCTTTGTTTTATTTACACTCAGATTTCTGAAACCAGTCCGCAATTCAAACTCAAGAACCAAGATCATAGTCCGTGTTCAGTGCCATTACGTCAGTCCGCGCTCCTCAGCATTTACTCAGCATCTGAAGTTTTGGGAGAAGTTGGGGAACATGGGGAGGTTGGCCTTTCAGGGGTAGTGGGGGGAGGATCAGGAATTCTGGCTTTCAGACAGTCGTGCAGTTCTCTGATGGATCTTTCCAGCTCCTTGTGCTGCTTGGCCAGGTTGTACAGGGCCCCCAGAGAATTCTTGCCCACATTCAGGGTGGTGGTGGCCAGCCCTAGCTGTTCCCTTTCCATATGCTCCATCATGCAGGCTAGCATGTCCATACTAGACTGAAGACCACACAGTTGAGTATGGAGGCCCTCCTGAGCACAAGAGATGTTGGCATTGTCACGGTGTATCCTGAACAGGTATGCAGCTGTCTGACTTAGTTGTGGCATGATTTCCTCAAATAGCTCATGGGGAATGTGATTTGTGAGGGGCAGGAGCTGCTCCAAGGTTTTTGGAACAGACTCTTGTGGAAGACGAAGCTCTCGAACCAAGATTGCCATGTCCTGTGGGGTGACCATGACCAGATTAAGGTTGTGCAGTCCAGGGGACAGGAAGTACAAGGGGGAAGGCATTTCGTGTGTGGGGGGAGTATTGTTGATGTCGCACAGGCAAGTGGGTGGGACACTCTGGGCATTTAGCAGCCTGTACAAAGCTCCCCTCTGTCCTGGTGGGTGAGTTCGGCTAAGGTCTACCCCTGCTGATGCTCCTCCAGAGGTACTGGGCTGATCAGAATATCTCTCCTGCCTTGGGGGTGGAAAGCTGGGGACAGGTCCTAGCAGTGAATTGGGTCTAGGATGCACTCGGGCAGTTGCTGCATATGGCCGACCTTGGCTGCCTCCCCTGGAGGGTATCGTTGCCACTGGCACATGTGACTGTCTCCATGGCATCTGCGGAAGGGGTGTGTTCCTGAGTCCAAAGGGTCCTTCATGTGATGGTGGAGTCCTCGGGCCGACTCTTGCTGCAGGCAGATTCTGTGAAGCCGTCATCGCCAGGTGCTGGAACGATGAAGATCCTTCTGTTGCCAACTGGTTTAGCTGCTGGATGGATGGCGGCTGTGGCGACCAATCATGTCTCGACCATCCCTCCTGTATATCCTCTTCTCCAAACAGTTCTGAGAGTCCAATCAGACTTGATAGAGGCAGATCAGGCATAGGTCCCTGATCAGGGGAGTCTGGTCTCTCAGCCATACTCCTGTGTCCTAGTAATATACATATACGTTCATTATTACAGCTCCATATCATTCTTTCAGATATTGTCTATCCTATCCCTCATTTTTGTGGGTGCATGTGTGTGAATGTAAATGTGCGTGCATGTCTTCTTCCTCGTCTACAATATCACCAAGCACGGTCCATCCCAGTCCTCCCTATCTGGGGTATACGCCACAATATTAGGGAGCTGGGGGCTGTCGGGGAGGATAATTGGTATTTCATCCATTTCCATATATTCTGGTTCTCTGTCTGTTTCGTTTGTGCTTTCTTCTAGGGCTCGGATGGCTAGCAGTGGGAGCTGTCCTACTGTGGATGAAAGCAATTTATTGACCAGAAATTTTATCAAGGGAATACCACAACATATTACCAGCAAGACCGCCACCCCTGTTAGTGCCAAGATTACACCTATCTGGTATAACCAGTCTTTCCATGATATCCACCCTCTCCTTAGAGTCCCAAACAGTGAAAACAGTGGGCCAATATTCATTCCATTCCCTACAATGTATCCAGAATCGTCAGTTTCATTTCTCCCTCCTATGGAGTTACTTAACAGTTCCTGTTGCATCTCTTCAAGTGTGATTAAGAGCTCTGTCAAATTTCCGTCTTCCCCTGTACGCATGGGAATAGCTGTGCAACATTTGGTGGCTTTGATCATAATACAAACTCCTTGTTCATCAGCCATCATCATCTCGATAGCTAATCTATTTTGCATTGTCATTAGCGAGGTGGCGTGCAGTTGTTCGGTTAAGGCTCCTACTGCTGCCAATGTCCAGTTCAGGTATCTTTGCTGATTATACCACAAGTAATTAATCCACTGCACCTCCTGGAACCTAGAACGGATTTTTGGAGTAACCCCGAACAGAGCCAATGCCCATCCCCATTTATCCGCATCTTCATCTGCTTTAACTCTGCTACTGTCTATGGCTTCTAACTGTCGGGGTATCCCTTCTGGTATCCCGTTTCTTACTGTGATGTTGTAGTCTGTTTTAAACGTCATTATTCCTCTTTTCTTACAAAGTTTCTGTGGCATGGGTTGTATTGAATTCGGCATTTCAATTACTGTTATTGCTCCTGTGAGCATCATTTTCTCCCATACTGACCACCAGTAGTATTGTCAATCCCTTGAATAATTCCTTAATCATTGCTCTGATGACTGTTGAGATGTGCTACTAGATGTGCTACTAAGTGAGCCGTCACTAGATGAGCTGTCACTAGGGATGTGTGGTGTATCTGTGCTTTGTCTGGGTTGTACTTCCTGCGGTTCTTCTGTCGGTAAATCTACTGAGTTGCTGTCCGAGTCTGATGTCTCCTGTGGCCTGTCTATCTGTCGGTCTGTATTTCTGTCTGTCTGTTGGCCTGCGTCTCCAGTTGTCTCTGAGTCTGCATCTGAGTCTGTCGCTGCTCTATCTGGCAGGGATCCACTACTCTCTGAAGCTGTGCGTCGTCTTTGTTCAATCAGTCTCTGTGAGCGCCTTGGCCAGTGTTCGCCTGGCTGCAGGGAGGCGTGGCCTTCCCTCGGTGCTTCTTCTGGCTGCAGGGAGGCGTGGCCGTCCCTCGGTGCTGCTGTAGGGTCTCTGGCTTCTCCTGCTTCCCCCCTTGGCCCGGCGGCCCTGCCAAGACGAGCTTGCCGAGGCCGCAGGGGCGCTGGGCCACCAACCCTACAGCAGTGGTTTAAATGAAACCAAGTGTCCTTACCGTCTACTTTGACTGCTGTACGTGAGGCAAGAATAACTTTAAAAGGACCTTCTCGGCGGGGCCTGTCCCACTTCTTTTTGAACACCTTGACGTAAACCAGATCACCAGGCTGCTGCCTCAATCCATCGGCTGAATCTGCATATCACTACCAAAACATATCTCATTCGTTTAACTCGATTTTCAGCTCCCATGTCTATGAAATCCATCATAAGATGTCTGAATGGCCCATCAGGGACCGGAATGTGGGCTAAAGGGGCTGTGAATGATTTCCGGACATTGTACTGTGCACATACCTCACACTCATTCAACAAACGGTCCACTGTTGCTGCCATATATGGTGACCACCAGACAGCTTTTAGTTTGTTCATAATTTGGACTCGCGAACAATGATCGGGTCCGTGGGCCCAAATGATTGCATGTCGTAATAAATTGGTGGGTAACACAAAATGTCCATGACTACTGCGCCACAGCTTGTCCGCTGGCCCCTGACTGCGTGTCTCAATAGCGCCTCGTTTAACCCACATTCGTTTTTCTTCTCCACTGGCCCTACTTTGAGCCACTATCAGTGCGTCAAGTGAAACCAGTGGGGCACAATCTTGGATGGTTAGCAGGGGAAACATATTTTCTCCTTGTGCTCCTTTGCGCGCTGCGTCATCTGCTAGATTGTTACCTTGAGCTATGATGTTATTATTCTTTTGATGACCTGCACATTTAATGATGGCTACCTCAGACGGTAATTGGAGAGCTTGTAACAGTTGGGAAATCGCTTCTCCATGAGTGACAGGGGTGCCATCTGCTCTCAGGAATCCCCTTTGTTTCCAAATGTTTGCATGTACATGACATACGCCATAAGCGTAGGCTGAGTCTGTGTAGATATTAACACGTTGATCTTTAGCTATCTGGCAAGCCATAGTTAAGGCTTTGATTTCTGCCAGTTGGGCTGAACAAGGCTGATCAATTCCTTGGGATTCCAGTAATTCAAAGGTCTCGCCATCCGTGTTTAATTTAACAATCCCCATACCCGCATGCAATCCCGCGGCATCCCGAAAGCATGAGCCGTCCACGAACAGGGTTAGATCTGCATCTATGGCGTGATTATACAAATGTTCTCTGGCTCTCAAAAATTTCTCTGTCTCTGCCACACAGTTATGTGGAGTACCATCTAACGGTGTGGTCAATTTGGTGGCGGGATTCACCGTGTGACAACGTTGTATTGTTATTTCTGGGGCGGACAACACAACTTCATATCCAGTGCGTCTAGCTTGTGTTAAGACAAAACGTTGACTGGTTAGCAGGGCATGTAACTGATGCGACGTGTACAACGTTACTGCATGTCCCATGATTATGGATGATGCTTTTTGAAATGCAAAGGCAGCTGCTGCTAGACCCTGATAGCATGGTGGCAATCCTGTTTCAATGTTGTCAAGCTTTGTACTATAATAGGCCAATGGTTGTTTTCCTTCATTTGTTTCCTGCATTAGTACAGCACAAGCATAACCAGCTTTTTCAGTAACATACAAATGGAAAGGTTTCCCATAATCTGGGTTACCTAACGCGGGAGCAGATTGCATGTCTGTTTTTAGGGCCTCAAAAGCTCCCGTTGCCTCATCTGTCCAGACGAGGAGAGCTGCATTGCTTGTTTGCCCCACTGCTCTAATCATGGCACGCAAAGGTGCAGTTTTTATAGCATAATCACAAATCCACGGCCGACTGTACCCTGCCATCCCAAGGAATGAAAGCATCTGTCCCACTGTTTGGGGTTTGGGAGCCTTGATTATAGCCTCCACTTGGCTTGGGGCTATACATCGCGTGGTCCCACACAACTGTCTTCCCAAGTATTCTACTTGTTGTTTGCAGAACTGCAATTTGTCCTTACTTACTTTATGACCTCCATCTGCCAATGCATGCAATACAATTAATGAATCTTTTTCACACTGTTCTTGAGTCTCTGATGCAATAAGGAGATCATCCATATATTGCACCAATGTACTGGGTATATCAAGGTGTTGTAAATCTTCAGCCAGGACTTTGTTAAAGATGGCTGGGGACAGGTTCAGTCCCTGAGGTAGCCGTGTATACGTTAGCTGTTGTCCCAGAAATGTGAATGCAAACAAATGTTGTGAGTCTGGGTGCACAGGCACACTGAAATAGGCTGAACACAGATCGATTACTGTGTACCATTTTGCTCCAGCAGGGATGCTTGATAGTATAGTATGCGGATCAGGTACTATAGGTGCATCCATTTCTATTATTGCATTGATAGGACGCAGATCATGTACCAGCCGATACTCTTTGGTATTGTTTTTAGGGATAGGATAGATAGGAGTATTGCATGGGCTTGCAGTTTTATTAAAACTCCAGCTGCCATTAGTCCCTTAATTACTGGTTTTATGCCTTCAATAGCCTGAGGTTTTAATGGATACTGCCTTTGGTGAGGCAGTTTTGCTCCCGGTTTTACTTTTATTTTTACTGGTAAGGCTGTTTTTACTAGTCCTACATCCGTTTTGCTTTTGGACCACACCACTGGTGGTATTTGCTCTAACAATTTCTCTTGTTGGGCCGATAACACCATCTGTCCCTCTGGTCTAGGATTGAGCTCCACTTTTTGAGCTATAGCCTCATCATTTACTTTTAAATTAATTCTTACAAACTGCTGGTCTTTTGACAGATGTACTTGTGGACTTTCCATGTTTTGCCATTCTTCAACTTCTGAGGCTGTCTTTACCATTGGACCTAGGTCATGGGATTCGTACTTTTCTGAGACTAAAAGGGTCACATGAGGCGTGGCATTCGGCACTTGATACCATTGTTGTTCAGCTGAAGTTAGCTTGACAGAAGCTGCGGCCCCTTGGGGGCCTAAATAAATTTCTGTGGTGGTTATGTGAAACAGCCGTTGATTCATCAATACATCCCAGCAGCATGCATAGTCAGTTTGTTCTTGTTTGGCATCGAACATCAGGGTGACATGTAAAGGTAAACTAGGTGTACATACTGCTTCATAGTGTTGTTCTGCCCAGGGCTTCCATTTTTCCCATTCCAGTTGAAGATTTGAATTTTCTGGTTGTAACTTCAGCCAGTATACCATGGGTTGCACAGGTCGGACCTTGTTTTCCATGTCCATAAGCACCATAATGTTGGCGAGTGCTTCGTCAGGAAAGTGTATTTGCAGTCCTTGATGGGTACACACTATCTGGGTTTGTAGCTTACATAAAATGTCTCTTCCCAGCAAATTCACAGGTGTATTTTGTGAGTATAACAGGGGTGCTTCAATTGTTTTTCCTGCAATCGTTACAGGAAGTGGGCGTGTAAAAGGTATTATTTGAGTTTTCCCAGAGAAGCCGATGGTCTTAATTACAGACCCAGAGAGGGGGAGATGAGCGCCCATTTTCCCTATGCAAGAGTATGTTGCCGCTGTATCCACCATGAAAGGGAAATCTCTGTTTTGTATATTAACGGTGACGGTTGGCTCTTCCTTAGGTATCATCGAAATAGCCAATGCCACCGTTTCCCCCTCTGTCTTCTCTAGGCCTCCCTATTGCCAATAGGCAGAGGGTCCAACCCAAGGTCGGGCCGGACAATTTCTCATTCGATGTCCAGGTTGTCCACAGCTCCAACACTCATTAGAGGGTTGATCCCCTATTGGGGGTGTTGGTCCCATAGGCGGTCCCGCTTGACTGTTCCTGGGAGCTGAGTTCTGGAATCTGCTTCCAAATGAAGGTTGGCGAGATCCTCTTCGCCACCCTCCTCTTTGACATGGAAAGTTCCGTGACTCTCCTCTCCACCCATGACTGTAGGTAGGTCCATTTCCGGGTGTGCCAGTGCTATGATAGTGATAGTGATGCTCCACTGGTGCTGAGACTTCTCCTGTAGGAGTGCTTCCTGCTGCTCCTTGGGGGCTCTGTGCGGCTGTTACCACAGGTGCCTGTATGGTGGCAGCAGTGTTTGCCGTTGGGCCTGTGCTTGCCGACTCAGAAGGAACAGGGGTCATCATTGGTGCCTGGGTCTTTGTTTTTTCTTTCTTGACTTTGGTTAGCTCTCCCAACTGCATCTGCACCAATTTTTTCGTCAGGGATTTTGCTGCATCTTCTTCTTTTTGTTTTTCTTTCTTGTAGATTTCAAGATGGTGACAAATATGCTCAGAGTATAAAGCCCAATTCATTTTTGATAGTCCCACGACTCCATCTAGGGCTTTCTGAACCTCATCTGGTAGAGCCTTTTTTACAGTTATTTTAAACAGGATTTCTGTTGCTGGAGAATGGTTCCATGCATTTCCTGTTTCCTCCGCCCATCTCTTCTGGAATCGATGCAGGAACTTCTTTGGGCACTCTTCAGGTGTCCACTCCTCATCATCCAATTTAGAGGGATCCAAGACCTCAGGGTACTTTCTTCTCAGTCCTTCCCACATGGAGTTTCTATAGCGATTAAAGGGGACTTCATCATGTTGATTAGTGCCCATCATTTGTGTTAGTCCAACCTTTCCTGCCAATTCTTCAGTGTCATGTTTTCCCATGACATGCATTAGCAAGGCTTTTATGTCACCTAAAGACAAGGTTACCCCTGCAGTGCCTTCTTCTAAGGCAGTTATCCATCTCCCAGCTCCTTGGGTGATGTCTGGCAGTCTGTTGGCCAGCCCCACCATGTCTGTCCAGCTCCATGGGGTATACACATGATGACCATTTCTAACCACCAATGGGCATATGAGGTCTTCGTCCTCCTCTTCTTCTGTGCGGGCTCCATACTGTCTTCCAGATCGAGTGCGACTGACTGGTTCCAGGCAGTCCATCCAGTCGGTTATATTCTGTTCTAAAGCCACTATGTCTTTGGCTACACATTGTTGTCTTTGCCTGAGTCGGGCCTCTTTTGCACTCTCAATGATGATCTCACCAGAAATTTTTCAGGTGGGTGGCTCTATAATGTGATTCCCTTGATTGGGCGTCGATTGTTGTAATATTCTTCTTTCCTCGGCGTCCCTATGTCTTTGTATTCTTTCCTTCGCTAGCCGAAGTTGCTCAGCTAGTTCTTCATTATCTCTTCTGGCCAGATCCAGTGTGTCACAGAAGCTCTTGTGCCACTCTTCGGAGCCTCTATAGCCTGTGAAGGTCCAGTCGGCTGACTTATGGTGGGAGGGGACAGTTTTCAGTGGACCTCGATGTGCAGGCGGAGCCTTCAGGTCTCTCTCTTTATCCTCGTCTGCCTCCGTGTCACTGTTATTTGTGGCCCCCCCTGCTGGTCGTGGTGTGGGACCACTTACTTTCGCACTTGGAGACCTTGTATGATCCATTTGACAGACTGAGGACCTGTCTCCTTGTGGCTCTCGAGCTTTTAGTGTCAGTGTGAATTTGCCCTCCACATCCATGCCTTGGTCCTCTTCACGAGTTCCTAATACAAATTGTCCAGCTGTCTTTCCCATATCATGACGTTTATATGGGGGTGGCTCTGATTCCCAGCTCGGTGCACTGGCTTTAGTCTCTTTGGATCTTTCCTCTGTCATTTTTTCTCTTTTCTGCTGTAGCCTCTGTGCTTCCTGCTTGAACAAGGCCAAAACTTCTTTTTCTTCAGTGCGTTTTTTGTTGTTTTTTACGTTCTTCTGCTGATCTTTAATTTCTTTTTTCTGTATTTCTACCGCAACTGCTTCACACATCACCGGATCAAATGATCCCACCAAAGGCCATTGCCTGCCCCCATGTGACCTTTTGTGCCACTTTCTCATACATTGGTTGGCCTTAGTGCGTTTTCCTGGATATTTTCTTAGTACTAAGTCTAGCGGGGTACTTTCCCGACCTTGACCTTGAGAGTTACCCATGTAACCCTGACAAACGCTATGTGAGGTGTTTCTATGGTGTTCTGGTAGTCCCTCAGGGGCTGTCCTGATCCAGACCAATAACTTGCTGGCTGTAACACCTGTTTTGTATTTTAAACCCTTAAAAGGATTAAATTTCCAACTGCTATGCCCGTCTTCTTTCTCTTTAACTAAATATGAAAATTTACCTGCTTCCCACCGAACCTTCCTTGGGACCACAGTCAGAGTCAACCTAGGAAACAGTTCTTCACCTGGATCGGTTGGTAGTGTTACTAAATGATTTAATGGTATGCTAAGTTCTTTATTAGGGTCAGCACAAAGCAGCTCCAGCCACGGGGTTAAACCCTGATGCCACAGACGTCTTATCAGCAGCTCCCAATTAATTAGAGGGAATTGTTCTTTCTTTTGCTTCAGATTGATTACCTTAGTAATCTGCCATAATTTCTGATTGATCTCTTGTTCGTCCTGCCAATGTTCTGCTCCTACCCTGTCAAAATAGGTCCTTTCCAGCCAAAAATGTGTCCTGATTCCCTGGGTTTCGATGTCTCCGTCAGTCAAGTAATGTTCTGGGAGTATTATTTCATCATCACTTAAGTCTCCCATCAATGACTGTCCCAAGCATTGATCAGTCTGTCAGCTTTTTCACTATAATCTAAGCTTTATCTCTTTTGATTTATAACCAATTTTATTTATTTAATCCTCTTACAACCCTAACACTTCCTAATGTCTTTGCTCCCGACTTTCTATTTTCCTTCTAATTTATTTTTTTTTTTTAACTTTCTGCTTCTCGTCTTTTTCTGCTATGTTTGTTTATTAGTTTTCTCTCTTTGAAATAATATATTTACATAGCACTCTTCTCCTGTCTTTTTCTTCACTGTCTCTGTTTCACACTTTCCTCTCTGCCTGTCATGCACCTCCCAAGTCCTCCTGTTGGGTCTAAATACCTCCCCCTCGTACTCTTTCACATTAATCTTGTATGTCAGCCAGCCTGCAAGTTCTCACAGCTTTACACAGATTACTCTCCACTCTCCCACACACAATTTTCAACAGCTTTATACACAAAAATTATTAAAAACAACTTTCTATATATCTCTATCTAGACTTCTGCCACTTTTCACTCCGCGGCTTTAAACAACCTTTTTATTCACTTAACACCAATGTGTTCTGTTTAAGCATGTATCTCTTCTTCACGTTAGACAGCTTCTCCGGCGCTGTCAGCAACTTCATATATTACTTTTTTACAAGCCCTCTTTGAGCGTACAATATTTCATTTACTTCTACGCCTTACCGCGCCTCGCGTGCGTATCCTGTGCTTAATATATTATTTTTCACCAGCTCCTTTCTGAGCATACAATATTTCATTTACTTCTACGCCTTACCGCGCCTCGCGTGCGTATCCTGTGCCTTTCTGCACTTTCTTCTACCTTTTTTTCACTTACTGAGCTCCTCGTGAGCTTAATGTGCCTTTGCACTGAAAATATTCTCTTTTTCTTTTCTTATAAAAAACTCATATTACTGTGTACTTAATTACTTATTCTTCTCCCACGCCCTACAAGCGTGTATCTGGTGCCTTACTGCACTATTTTCTGCTTCATTAATTCTCATGTATTCTGCACTAACTCTTTATTTATTTTTTTTTAATAGTTTTTCTCTTTTCTTAAAAAATGACATCCTTTATTGAGCTCTTTTACTTACTGTCAGCTGTGCTTCTTTGCACTTTTCTCTTTAAATCTCTTTATCACGTACGGTATTTCTACTGCGCCCCCTCAGGCGCTTATCTTGTGCCTTCTCTGCACGTATTCTCTTGTTAAACTCTTTTTTCTCACTTATTTCACTTCAGTCTCTGTTAAACTCTTTAAATAACCTTGTATTACCTTGTATCTATTTGTCAGTATACTCCCCTAAATTAACCCCTACAGCGCATGCTATCAGCCGGCACGTTAGTAACGAATTTCAACACCAATTATTCCCCAAGCATCCAGGTTAGTTCTCCACGCACTCTTTCCGCACCAGAGTTCATGAACATTCCTGACCTTTCACTCACACAGACATTCTTTTTCCCGGGAACACACACACCTTCTGAGCATTTTATCTACAAGGCCTGATAATTGTCAATCTTATCTTTTTTAGTCTCTTATCAATTTTCTTAGTCCAGGTTCTTTTGGGTAAGAGGCAATTAAAAAATATCACCTGTCAACTTGGGCGGAAATCCCGACTCACTCCTCCAGATCGTGCAGAAATTATAAAAGGTTTCTGCTTACCTTTTAGTCGTGATCACTGTTATTTACGGTCTGGAGGGATGAGCTGGACTGCCCCAGGCTGCCGGAATGCCCCTGGACCCTCCTGGCTGGCTCGCCAAGTTCTGTCGCGGCTTGTCTTTAGTCTTCTCAGGATGTCGTCTTTTAGATAACACAAACTAATTGCAAGTGATATGCTAGAAAATGACACACTTTAGAATAATTCAGCCTTAAGCAAGATAAAATGCACAGAGTTTTTAAGTTTATTTAAGCCTTCAACACAAAGCTTAGACAAACTGAGTCCTCTAGAGAGACTGAATATGACAACCGCGCTCGTCTATTTATTGGAGACCCGCGGGCATCGCTCCTCCTTCGACTTTTTTATTTATTTCATTCCCAAGACATGGTTTTCTATTGGAAGCGTCCTCTAGTGAACCCTAAGCAGGTGTTAGGCCATTATTTCAATGTGACAAACGCTCCCATTAAAACATGAAGGATTTACAACTGATTTTTTTAGAAGACCTTCAGCCACAGGTGCAGCTGGCCTGAGGCCCCCTCCGCACGTGGCCTCAGCCACACGTGCAGCTGGCCTGAGGCCCCTGCACGCGGCCTGCGGGAAAGCACCTAAAAGGCCTTGGAAAGCCCCTGACAGACTAAATGACTAATAGAGCCCTTTTTTTGGGTTGAACACCTGCTAGTTCAACCAGAGGACATACAGTTCGGATCAGGACACTTGATAGTTCATCACAGTTCAAATATGGACCTAAAAATTCTTCTACAGCTGCATCTAGTTCTGTTAACCTTATAGTTCTTTTTCAAATTCTCCCATTTTTTGCATCCAGCCCTATTTCCTTTAGACATTTCCTTGACAAATAATAACAGTCTATTAGGATGTCAGGTTATGTGTTACACATATACATGTGTGTGTGTATATTTTCCAACTTCTCTTCATTTTCTGCCTGAAAGCTTATTAGGAGACGATTGTGCTCAGGGCTCCCTGTTTGTTTACAAAATACACTTGCATTACAGACCTTGAAATCCAACAGCAGGGATTGATATTATCCAAAGATTTATGAACATACAAATTAATGTGCTTATCTTTTACCATGATTTTCTCCATTGTGAGATATAAAAGTGTCTTATCGTTGCGTTTGTGTGTATATGCATTATAACACCTCAGTGCACGAGCGAAGTTACAATATTCTTCAGAACGACAATATACGCAACATGTATCCAGCAGCATACACGTTGCTATCACAGGCAACTGCCTGTAAAGTTTTTTTGGCAAGTTATAACTTTCTAAACAGCATAATTTGTAATGAAAGCCACTTTCATTTGTGCGCTCTGGGCGCCATGTTTGTTTCTGTGGAGACAGCGGTAAGCTCCTCCTACCCCTCCAAACGGAGTGTGCATCCAGATTCATTCCGTTTGGAGGGGTTTGAAGCCCTTCACCTTCCCCTCCACCTCGCTCCACAAAGAATTGAGACACCCCTCTGTCTCTCGTGCCCGTGCAAAACATAGGGGAAGGGGTAAGGGGAAGGGCCAAGGGGTAGAATTGAGATTCAGCCTTAATGTTCAAATTGATAGACTTTGTTGTTTTGTGCAAATATTTGCTCATTTTGAAATGGATGCCTACAACACATTTCAAAAAAGTTGGGACGGGGCAACAAAAGACTGGGAAAGTTGATGAATCCGCAAAGAACACCTAATTGGAAACAGGTGAGTGTCATGATTGGGTATAAAAGGAGGATCCCCAAAAGTCTCAGCCATTGACAAGCAAAGATGAGGCGAGGATCCCCACTTTGTGAAAAGCTGCATGAAAAAATAGTCCAACAGTTTAAGAACAATTTTTCTCAACATTCAATTGCAAGGAACTTGGGGATTCCATCATCTGCAGTCCATAATATAATCAGAAGATTCAGAGAATCTGGAGAACTTTCTACACGTAAGTGGAAAGGCCGAAAACCAACATTGGATGCCCATGACCTTCGATCCCTCCGACGGCATTGCATTAAAACCGACATCATTGTGTAAAGGATCTTACCGCGTGGGCTCAGGAATACTTCAGAAAACCATTGTCAGTTAACACAGTTCATCGCTACATCTACAAGTGCCAGTTAAAACTCTACCATGCAAAGTGAAAGCCATACATCAACAACATCCAGAAATGCCGCTGCCTTCTCTGGGCCCGAGCTCATTTGAAATGTACAGACGCAAAGTGAAAATTGTGCTGTGGTCTGAGTCCACATTTCAAATTGTTTTTGGAAATCATGGACGTTGTGTTCTCCGGACAAAAGAGGAAAAAGACAATCCAGATTTTTACCAGCGCAAAGTTCAAAAGCCAGCATCTGTGATGGTATGAAGGTGTGTTAGTGCCCATGGCATGGGTAACTTACACATCTGGCACCATCAGTGTTGAAAGGTACATCCAGGTTTTGGAGCAACACATGCTGCCATCCAGGCATGTCTTTTTCAGGGACGTCCCTGCTTATTTCAGCAAGACAATGCCAAGCCACATTCTGCATGTGTTACAACAGTGTGGCTTCGTAGTAAAAGAGTGCAGCTACTAGACTGGCCTGCCTGCAGTCCAGACCTGTCGCCCATTGAAAATGTGTGGCACATTATGAAGCGCAAAATATGACAACGTATTGCAGTTTATCAGTTTGAACATTAAATATCTTGTCTTTGTGGTGTACTCAATTGAATATAGGTTGAAGAGGATTTGCAAATCATTGTTTTCTGTTTTTATTTACATTTTACACAACATCCCAACTTCATTGGAATTGTGGTTGTACATAATGTATAACAAAGAGATTATGGTTAAGTGAGCAATTCAGCGAGCATCAGAGCAGACGTTCGGTGTTTTGCAGACTGCCAAACCGCTTAGTAGAGCCCACAGCCACGTTCGGAGTTCACTGACCAGGCCCCTGGCCACGTCGGTGCCCTCATCCATGCTCGTCGGAGGTCGCTAACCAGGCCCACGGCTTGTGAGAGGTCGCTAACCAGGCCTGCAGCTTATCGGTGTCTGCCATCCAGGGCCGCGACTCATTGGAGGCCACTAAGCGGGCCTGTGGCTTGTCGGAGGTCGCTAACCAGGCCCGTGGCACATTGTTGTCTACCAGCCAGACCCATGGCTCGTCAGAGACCACTAGCCAGACCTGTGGCCAGTCGGAGGCCATTGGCCAGGCCCGTTGCGGTGGCGGAGGCCGCCACCACATCGGCAGTCAGCTTGTCATCCCTGCGGGGAAGCCGGGACGCTATAGGTCTTCAGCGGCAGCCTGTCGGAGGGTGCTCCAGTGGCAGATAACTATTTTATGTGCCAGCGGTTAGCTTCAATAGCGGTTAGCTACTTTCAGCTTGGTTGGCTTTTGTTGTGAATTTTAGCTCATTATTTTATTTTTTATTTTATTATTTTATTTTATCATTTTTAGTCTTGTGTCAATTGTATTCTGTTTTTATTTACATTTTATACAACGTCCCAACTTCATTGGAGTTGGGGTTGTACTAGGGATGCACCGATCCACAATTTTTCACTTCTGATACCTGAATATGGATTATCTGCCCATACCGATACTTTTCCGATCCGATACCAAAGCTCAGTTTGCTTTAATATTATTATTATCATTATTGTTGTGGCCCCGGGGAAGACCCAGGACATGCTGGAGGGACTACATCTCTCGGC
Source organism: Thalassophryne amazonica (assembly GCF_902500255.1). Lineage (NCBI taxonomy): Eukaryota > Metazoa > Chordata > Actinopteri > Batrachoidiformes > Batrachoididae > Thalassophryne > Thalassophryne amazonica. Next base: position 68,846,917 of record NC_047104.1, read on the forward strand.
TGGCTTGGGAATGCCTTGGGGCTCCCCCGGAGGAGCTGGGGGAGGTTGTGTGGATCGGGAGGTCTGGGCGGCTTTGCTTGAGCTGCTGCCCCCACGACCCGACTCCGGATAAAGCGGAAGAAAATGGATGTATGGATGGATGGATGGATGGATTTTCTTAAAGAGGAGACCTGAAAGTTCAGCTACAATTTGCCAGAAGGTGTATATCTAAGATGAAAGTCTAGATTTGATGTTCTGGTGAAAGAATTAAGTACTTTTATTTTTTATAGCCTTATTTTTATAGACTTAAAGAGAGAAGACAGCAGTCTCTCTCTCTCTCTCTCTCTCTCTCTCTCTCTCTCTCTCTCTCTCTCTCTCTCTCTCTCTCTCTCTCTCTGTCTGTCTCTTTCTGTCTCTCCTTTTTAATTTTCAATTTCAATGAGGCTTTATTGACATGGGAAACATGTTTACATTGTCAAAACAAGTGTTGTGTAAAAATTAAATTAAGTTCTCTCTCCCTCTCTTTCTGTCTCTTTCTCTCTGTCTCTCATTTGCTTTCTCTTTCTCTCTCCTTCTGTCTCTCTGTCTCCCTCCGTCTCTCTGTCTCTCTTTCTTACTCTCTCCCTTTGTCTCTCTCTCTTGCTCTCTCTCTCTCGCTGTTTTTGTGCCATGCAAACTTCAAAATTTCATCTGTAAAATCAACCGTAAATTTCTACATATATCATCAGCGATGCTCACATGCAGGACTTTAATGGAGAGTTTTTCCTTTTCAGCGGACAGAATCGCTGTTCGACTGTCCTCCTCAGCTGCGATCTGAGCTGGCTTTTCATAATGTTTCACAACCTCAGGACATGGTAGCCAAGTTAAAGTTGTCAGCACACATTTTCAGTAAAAATTCAGTTCATTTTTCAGAAAATCCGTGCTTGACCACCAATTTGAACCTGAGAGTCATGCGGAAATTTGCCGCTACCTGCAGCTAGAACACTGCAGAAGAGAGCTCTCTTAAGCATCTCGGCTTCAGAAACCAACCCTCCTCCCGCTCGGCAGCAAACAAAGCAGAGAGGAAACAGTAGCAGTTGAGTGGGTTCACAGTGGCCCCTCACATATCGGAAAACGTTGTAGGTTGGATCGGTATTTTCCGATACTTGAATTACTTCGGTATTGGAAGCCGATCCCGATACTGGATCGGATTGGTCGCAACCTTACCATGTGCATCAAGGATCCATTGGCCATGTACAGATTTAATTGATTTTTAGTTATGTCCAGAGATCAAGGATCCAGAGACCAATTTTATATTTATTTACTTTAAGACTCAGCAAAATATTGTTGACATAGAAAACCTGTAAAGCCTACTTTTAGTACACAGAAAATTCACAAGCGGTATTGGTAATCTTATCAATACCCATCCCTAATTGTATCACACCACATCACATTGTATCGCATTGTGATGAATTGAATTGCCATCAAATACATGTCAGATCACATCGAATCGTGAACAAGAGCATTTCTGCTGCATTGAAGGTCCCAATGAGGACAGTGGCCTCCATCATCTGTAAATGGAACAGGTTCAGATCCACCAAGTGGATCAGCGGCAGGAACTGGGAGACTAGTCAGGATTGAAAGATGAATGCAGCAATGTACAGAGACATCCTGGATGAAAACCTTCTCCAGAGAGTTCTTGACCTCAGACTAGGGCCACGGTTCCTCTTTCAGCAGGACAATGACCCTAAGGACACAGCCAAGATATCAAAGGAGTGGCTTCAGGACAAGTCTGTGAATGTTCTTGAGTGGCCCAGCCAGAGCACAGACCTGAATCTGATTGAACATCTCTGGAGAGATCTGAAAATGGCTTTGCACCAATACTCCCCATACAACCTGATGGAGCTTGAGAGGTGCTGCAAAGAGGAATGGGTGAAACTGCCCAAAGATAGGTGCACCAAGCTTGTGGCATCATATTCAAGAAGATTTGAGGCTGTAATTGCTGCCAAAGGCGCATCAACAAAGTATTGAACAAAGGGTGTAAATACTTATGTAGCACGTGTGAGTTCTTATTTCTTTTATTTTTAATAAATTTGTAAAAATGTCATTTTTTTTCATGCTGTCATTATGGGGTGTTGTGAGTAGAATTTTGAGGGGGAAAAATAAATTTATTCCATTTTGGAATAAGGCTGTAACATAACAAAATATGGAAGAAGTGAAGCGCCATGAATACTTTCTGGATGCGCTGTACAACATGAGTGAAATCAAGGGAGCAGCCAAAGGGACTTACTATATGTGTAGAGTTTATAGAGAAAATGGTTTAATATCAGCATGGCTATGCGAATTCAACATGAAAAAGGCCATCAAAATTACAGATTAATTTTTTAAATTACAGGTTTTAACTGTAAAATTTACATAAATACATATGTTTAAAACCATTTACATATTCACTGTAATTTTGACAGAATTCCCCTGGCAACCACAGCTGCCAGAATTTTTCTCTAAAAATAACTGGATTTTTTTTTACAGTGTAAAGGACGTTTCACACGGGACATGTCAGAGGCGTTGCGAATTGGTCTAAAACGCATTATAAAATTTTATTTTTTTATTTCTTCCTTTTTTTGTGTGTTCTTACGTGTTTGTGATCCTTGAATTTACCCAGCATCGAAAACTGAAAGTGAAACTGGTTTATTAGAAGCTGACAGTCTAATCTGATGTGGTCGCATCTGAATCAGTACTAAAAGTTATTGGTTATCTGTAATTAAGATAAAGTTTTTAGCAGTTTATCAGTTTAGCGTCATAAAAGATCACTTTTCAGTTATCAGATTAATGATTATCGAAGTTAACTTTTTGGTTAGCTGTGCCCACCACTGGTTGTACTGATAAATGTCTGTCTGGTCTGTCCTTTCATTCTTTATCTGTATGACGTCACCCTTTATGTTAGCTTCCATTCTGTCTTGTGGTTTTTGTTGCTCAGGAAACAGAAATGTCTTTGAGGTAAAACATTCCACTGTTCCTTTCAGAAACATTGGGCAAATGTACTGTCAGGGCTTTCTCCTTATTATGGAAAGTGCTGTGAAAAGAAGTTTTAATTTAAATCTAAATAATTCATATTTTGGTGGAAAAAATATGGGGGGGGGGGGGCACGGGGTGTGATTGGTGGTTGAGGAAAAAATGTCTACGTATGTCAACCAGACCTACAAAACTTAGTTGTTTAAATGGGAAAAGCACATAGTCAGAAATTGTTGCAATTAATTGGAGAGTATATTTCTTCTTTAAGCAATGATGTTTTGTGAGTCTGGTTGGCATAACTAGATTAAAAAATATGCCAAGTTTCTTTTTTTTTAAATATGACATAAAGAAATTAATTTGCAACAGACTGGTGTCCTGTCCAGGGTGTACCCTTCCTCACACCCTGTGACTGCTAGGATAGGCTCCAACTCCCCGCGACCCTTAATTGGAGTAAGTGCTGAATATAAGTAAATGAGTGAGTGAGTGAGAAATTAATTTATTTTGCTGTAGAACCAGGATAGTTGAGTTACAGATGGTCTACAATGTAAACTATGTCTTCTTATGGTTTTGCTAATACTGAACTAATTCATAGACTTTTATCACAACCAAAACTTGTTCAATAAAACAACAGATTTCTTTTTGTCAGACACATTTTTGAAATATTTTTTTGTGGACAGAAAGGATGTTGGACCCTATCTTGATGATCTGTGATGCACAGTCTAAGGCGCATAGTGCAGATCCATTTGGGACATGTCCAGTTAAGTTTTTTTTGTTGCGAGAGTATGTAGTCTGAGCACAGAATCGAGTGAAAATGGGGTCAGATTTATTTGCTTAGTTATTCATGAGCATGTCATGTGCCATCCCCTTTAAAAGCCAGAGTGCACCAGGATGGAAATCAGACAGATGTGAATTCAGTTTCTTTATGTGTTGCGTGTTAAGCAGAGTGAATCTGCGTCATGAACCCATTTATATAAGGCACACCTGACTGTAATGCACCCCAATAAATAACCAGAACAACTACAGTGCTACCCCGGAAAGTATTCATACTGCTTCACTTTTTTCACATTTTTTACAGCCTAAATTCCCCAGATAAAATTCATTTTTCCCTGAAAATTCTATACTCAATACACCATAATGAAAAAAAAAAATAAATAAATAAATAAGAAATCACTCGTACATAAGTATTCACAACCTTTGCCGTGAAGCTCAAAATTGAATTAATGTGCATCCTGTTTCCACTGATCATCCTTGAGATGTTTCTACAGCCTAATTGGAGTCCACCTGGAGTAAATTCAGTTGATTGTGCATGATCTAGAAAGGCACACACCTGCCTACATATAAGGTCCCACAGTTGACAGTTCATGTCAGTGCACAAACCAAGCATGACATCAAAGGAATTGTCTGTAGACCTCTAAGACAGGATTATCTCGAGGCACGAATCTGGGGAAGGGTACAGAAACATTTCTGCTGCTTTGAAGGGCCCAGTGTGCACAGTAGCCTCCATTTCATTTCATTTCATTTCATTTATTTGTGCAAGGACAGCATACAGTTACATTATGCTCATTGAGCAGAGATGTTTGTACCAGATTATAGCTGCAACAGCTAATTTCCATCTGTAGTCCTTGAGGGTCAGGGGGATACACATAGGGCTATTAAATACATCACAAACAACACCTACAAAATATGTAATGCTAAATTCATAAAATATATAATATTAAATTCATTGTTATGTCATTCATCTCTAAAATACTGTGCCATATCAAAAACGTTTAAAACAATCATTCATAATTCATCCCTGTCACTCATATCATGCAGCATCAAAACATGAAAATCATCAAGACATTTATAAATTCATCTAAGCCTCTCAATTACTGTACAATATCAAAACACTTATAAAAGATATTCACCATTCATACAGTTCATCTCTCAAATCCTATGTAAAATCAACACTTATTACACATGTTACCTTTAGCAGTGCTATATATTTAGTGTCTGCATCTTTGGTTTTGAAGGAGCCATGATTTTACCTTTACAGAAAATATCTTAAAGTCTGGTTGTGTTTTTATTTCTTCTGGTAATATGTTCCACTTCTTTGTGGCTCTGTAAGAAAACGTTGATTGTGCAAATGCAGTCTTACATTTGGGAATGGTACACTGCCTCCAAGTGGTTGCTCTTGTTACCCTTGTTGTTGTATCAGAGGACAGGTGAATGAAGTTCTTGAGAGGTGGTGGAGCTTGATTATGGACTATTTTGTATACCATTTGAACCTCATGGTTCATAGATAAAATTTTCAAAGCTGAGTAAGGCATATTTGCTCATTATATGACAATGGTGATATTGAATGCTTTTTTAATCAAAGATTTTAAGGGCCCTTTTGTACAGGGACTCCAAGGGTCTTAACATTGTTGGATTTGCTTGGGCCCAACTTGTTATACAGTAAGTGAAATGAGGTATTATCATTGCATTTAGAAAGCATTTTGCAGCCTCTGTTATTAATGTATTTCTGATGCTTTTAAAAGTAGCTAAATTAAATTTCAAAGTGTTTGAGATCTTTTTTATATGCTTCTTAAAGCTGAGAGTTGAATCTAATGTAAGCACTAAATATTTAAATTCAGTTACATTTTTTATAATTTGATCATTGATAATAATATTTGGATATACTGTTGTTTTATTCTTAATAGTGAAGTACATGGCTGCTGTTTTTTCTAAGTTTAGTGTTAGACAGGATTCCTGAAGCCAGGTAGAGACTCTTCCCATGGCTATAGTTAGTTTGTTCACAACCTCAGTCATGTTTGTTCCGTGTGTGTATATTATTGTGTTGTCTGCATACATTTGTATGCTCACATTGTCACATGCTAAAGGTAAATCATCTATATACAAAGAAAATAGTGCCGGGCCCAAAATTGACCCTTGTGGTAAACCTATATTACACAGTTTTGTCTCAGATACTACATTAGTCTAAGAAAAGTGCTCCATCAACTCCTCCTTTGTCTAAATTTGATTTTATGTTTTCCAAGAGATAGCTGCAGGCTGTATCTGTAGAATGGTACTTTCTAAAACCAAACTGCATAGGATGTAACAACGCATTTGATTCTAGATGATCGATTATTTGCCTGGACACTACCTTTTCTATGGTTTTAGAGAATATTGGAAGGATGCTAATCGGTCTGTAATTTTCCATTTCTTGTTTACTACCAGATTTGTGTATAGGAATTATTGCTGCAATTTTCATTTTATCTGGGAAAGAATTTTGTTCAATTGAAAGATTCGAACCTTGTTAGTGGTTTAATTAAGTGTTCATAATTTTTTTTAATGAGCGCAGAGTCTATTCCGTAGATATCTTTGCTTTTTGAATTTGTCAGAGAAACCAAAGTTTTTTTTGTTTTTTTTTTTACCTGAAATTCATTAGTTAAGCATAGGTTCAGTTTTGGGTTATCTGTTATTAGTCTTTTTTTTTGGGATACACTGGAGTGAATTTTTGGCTGAGTTCATATATAGAATTGATAAAATATGTATTAAAATTGTTTGCGATGCTTAAATTATCATTAAAAATTTCATTAACATTTGATTTGTGTAATTTCACGTTTTTGATGATCTTTGCCCATCAATTTATTGAGTGTTTCCCATAAGGCTTTATTTTTGCCTTTTGCTTCTTTTATTATATTTAGGAAAAAATTCACTTTAGCTTTCCTGAGTTCTGATGTTACTTTGTTCCTCATCCCTTTAAATACTATGTGATCTGTATTCTGGCCTGATTTTAAAAAGATTTTTAACGCCATATCTCTGATTTTCATCATTTGCCTCAAGGTCTCATTTAACCAGGGTATATTTTGCTTTTTATTTTTTATTGGTATTGACTTCCTGTATTTAGACAATATGTCTTGGATTGTGCTTATTATTTGATTTGCCACCTCTTCACAATCAGGTCCTGCAATTTTTCCATCCCAGTTAATCAGCCCAAGATCATTTTCCAAAGGTTCTAAATTTCTTTTTGGAATAATATCTACACATTTTACCTTTATTTCTCTATTTTGGTTTTTAGTCCTAAGTCGGGATAATTTACGTGCAACTAATGTAAGATTGTGGTCAGACATTCCAGTTATTAAATTGTATGTTTTAGAGATACGGTCTATCAATCAATCAATCAACATTTATTTATAAAGCGCTTTACAGCACCGACTGGTGTCCAAAGTGCTTAACATTAAAAACACAAATTTACAAAATAAAACACATATAAAATAAAATTTTAAAACAACACATAAAAAAAAGAACATAAAAATAACAGAACATGTCACCTCCCCACTAAGTCTTAAAAGCCAGTTTAAATAAATAAGTCTTTAACTTAGATTTAAAAAGTGCTAGGTCAGGAATAGTACGTAACTCAAGAGGTAGCTCATTCCACAGTCTGGGGCCAGCTACCGCGAAAGCATGATCACCCCAGCGTTTATATCTTGACCTTGGAACATCTAAGTAAAGCTGGCCAGACGCCCTTAACGTCCTACTGTAGGTGCGCAAAGTTAAAATTTCAGACAAGTAGGGAGGTGCAAGGCCATAAATAGCTTTAAAAACAAACATTAAAATTTTAAAATCAATTCTAAAACGAACTGGAAGCCAGTGGAGTGAGTATAGGTTGGGCGCAATATGCTCACGTCTAGAAGTGTTTGTCAAAAGACGAGCAGCAGCATTCTGCACCAACTGGAGACGCACAAGAGACGACTGATTAATGCCCGCATAAAGTGCATTACAATAATCGAGTCTGGAGCTGATGAAAGCATGAATGGCCGTCTCAAGATCACGTCTACTGAGAAAGTGCTTTATTTTAGCCAAGAGGCGAAGTTGGAAAAAACTAGCTTTGACAACAGAATTTATCTGTTGATCGAACCTCAAACAGCTGTCAAATATCACTCCCAAATTCTTGACAGCTGGTTTTACATAGTTAGCCAAAGCACCAAAATTTGGTGTTACCACATTTGGTATGCCAGTGCGCTCAAACACCATGATCTCAGTTTAACCATCATTCAGGTAAAGGAAGTTTCGGGACAGCCACTGCTTTACATCACGAATACAATTAAATAATGATGACTCCCGTTAGTCCTCACAGGCAGATAGATTTGCAGATCATCTGCATAACAATGAAAGGACAAATTGTGCTGGGTTATAATTGACCCCAATGGCAGAATGTACAAAGAAAATAGAATCGGCCCAAGGACAGATCCCTGCAGCACTCCACAGCACAGAGGAGCAGTTGATGAGGAAAGGTCCCCAATCATGACAGAAAAGCTCCTTTCAGCCAAATATGATCTAAACCACTCAAGTGCAGTACCATGAATGCCAATAAAATGTTCCAACCGGGAAACAAGTACTGTGTGATCCACAGTATCAAAGGCTGCTGTGAGGTCCAACAGAACCAGCACAGCAGGATTCCCTGCATCCACCGACAGAGTAATATCATTATGAACTTTTAAAAGTGCTGACTCAGTGCTGTGTCGCGATCTAAACCCAGACTGGAATTTTTCAAGGATGAGATTGTCTTCTAAAAATGATTGTAACTGTAAAAAGACAACCTTTTCTAAAACCTTAGATAGAAATGGCAGATGAGAGACAGGTCTAAAATTGGATAAAACTGATGAGTCCAGGTGAGGTTTTTTAAGAAGAGGTCGAACCACAGCATGTTTAAAAGCAGCTGGAACAGACCCTGATCTAAGACAAGCATTGATAAAAGTTAGGAGACCCGCCCCAACAGTATTAAAAACCTCCTTCAGCACCTTAGCTGGAACAACATCAAAAGGACAACTTGTAGATTTTATGTGTTTTACAACATCAGCGAGAGATGCAAAAGAAATGGGCTCAAACTGTTCGAGCACAGCAAAATGTGCACGAGGAGCAGACAACTCAACATTACAGCTCTGATCAGCGTTCTGTCTGACTGATGAAACCTTATCAATAAAAAACTGAAGAAACTCCTCACAGGTTGTGGTTGTAGCGTCCAACAAAACAGAGGTGTGTGGATTTACAACTGAGTTTATAGTCTGAAATAACACACTGGGACGATGACAACTGCTCGAAATAATATGAGACAGATATTGTGCTTTTGCCTCCTTCACAGCCTTCTGATAGTCAGTTAGACTGTCCCTCAGAAAACCCAGAGACACCTGTAGTTTGTCCTTTTTCCATTTTCTCTCCGCCCGTCTGCAGCGTTGCCTGAGGGCACGGGTCGTGGCATTTAACCAGGGGTCGGATTTTGATTTCCTGGATTTGCAGCGCATCGGTGCAACAGAGTCCAAAATGACTGTGCATGTAGAGTGGAAAGAAGAGAGGATGTTATCTGGGAGTAATGGAGAAACCAGTCCATTCATGGCATAAAACTGAGAGTCCATGAAGGCAGCAGCAAAGTCCCCCGCTGTCGAGGAGGTGACCAAACGGCGGCGAGAGACAGGAACAAGTGGCTTACTAGCAGATGGAGGAGCAATAAATTCAAAAATAACAGGAAAGTGATCTGAAATAGCAATGTCTGATAGGTCCTTAAGTGAAACTGAGAGCCCAAAAGAAATAACCAGGTCCAAGGTGTGTCCAAGATTATGTGTTGGTCCATCCACAACTTGTGTTAGACCAAAAGATTTCAGGAGGCTTTTAAAATCATCAGCCAGCTGATTAGAAGGACAACAGATATGAATATTAAAATCACCACAGACCAAAAATTTGTCATATTTTGGGATAAAATCTGCCAGAAACTCAGAAAACTCCTGAATAAAATCCTTATTAAATTTTGGTGGACGATAAACAACAGCACAGAGCACAGGACAGTCGAACTCCATCACAAACAGCTGAAGTTCAAAAGTGGAGTAGACATTAGAAGATAAAAATCGGCATTTAAAACTGTCTTTAAAAACCGTGGCCACACCCCCGCCTCGACCTGATGCTCGCGGGGAGCTGAAAAACGAGCAGCCGGGGGGGAGGAGCTCAGAAAAGATGCTATTTTCACCTGGTTTCAACCAGGTCTCCGTTAACAGGAGAAAGTCCAGATCACGACTGGAGAAAAAGTCATTCAAAATGAAAGTCTTACTTGTGAGTGACCTTGTGTTGACGAGCGCCACACGGACTGAGCGCATGTCAGTCTGCTGCGAGACACGACTGAGCGGGCGCAGGTTCTCCTGCACGCAGCCACGACTGCAGCTCCTCACAGGACGGCGACGGGGAAATGGAGACCCGGCACCCCGGACAACCGGCCGTAGCCACCGATAGTGAAAAGTCAGGGAACGCCGCACGTCGTAGCCGTCATATGGTGTGAAGAATCCGGCTATGAATTGTCGTGGAGCATGTTTGCAGGAAACAGCCAGGCACACTCTGAGCCGAACACGGACTCCTCCTCTCTTCCCGCGTCCTCTGCGACGCAGACGCCGAGGCAACACGCCAAGCGGCCGGCGTAGAAAGTCTGGTACGGACGCTAAGACAGGCGGCGGGGGCAGCCGCGTCCCTGGCCGTCCGCCCGAGCCAGGAACAGCGAAATTCTCCAGCGAAGCCCGAACGCTGATAAGAGTCTGGCGATCATACACCAGGAGCGGTGACACATTCCATGCAACAAAGTGTAAAAACAATAAAAACGACACTAAAAAAAGTGAATGCCGACGGCAGGCCACATACAACGGCGCCATCTTGGTCTACTTTATTACTAAGAATTAAATCCAGTAACGTTTGTGATTTATTGGTGATTCGGGTAGGCTTATTGATTAATTGTGACAGTTGATATTTAATGCATGTCACTCAATTTCTTTCTTGTTTTTTGTCCATCCAATTTAAGTTGAAATCCCCCAAGAGGATTATTTCTTTTGCACTGTAAATTTTTAACAAATTGCCCATGTCATCATAGAAATTTTCCTTAGCGGATGGTGGTCTGTAGAGGACAAATACAAGAAAGGACATTTCAGGTGATAATGTAAATTTTACACCAATACACTCTAAGTTGTTATTGGGTAAATCCAGTTGGTCACATTGCAGATGTTGTTTGACATATATCATAACTCCTCCACCTTTGCGATTTAATCTATCGTTTCTATATATTTTGTATCCAGTACTATTATATGGCTTAAGGGGGAGTGAGGTTTTAACCAGGTCTCCGAGAGACACAGATAGTCTAAATTTGAGTCCGACAGAAGATGTTGAAGCTGTTCCGCTTTTGAAAATATGCTTCTAATATTTATGTGCCCCCCAAATATGCCCTTTGGTTTTAACTTTCGATCCCATAAAACCCTGGCATGATTAACAGTTTGAAATAACTTTGTTGCTTTCTGTTTCGTAGTTGCTATATGCATATTTTTAACGTCCTGATTTATTTTCTTACTGGCCTGAATCAGTGTATACAGTCCACTATTGACAGTGGGATATTCATCGTCAGCCGCTGGTGGTGTTAGCTCCCCTGCTAGCACCGCTGAAGTTGAAGGCCTTGCGGCTACTAGGCTGTTGTTAGCCATAGGCGGGGTTCTGCCACAGGTCGCTGGTGACGTTAGCTCCCCTGCTAGCACCGCCGATGAAGTTGAAGGCCTCGCGACTGCTAGGCTGTTGTTAGCCGTGGGCGGGGTCCCGTCTAGGGCCGCTGGTGGAGTCAGCTCCCCTGCTAGCGCCACTGGAGTGGTTGAAGGCCTCGCGACTGGTGGGTTGTTGTTAGCCGTCGGTGGCATCCCGTCACGGGCCGCTGGCGGTGTTAGCTCCCCTGCTAGCACCGCCAGGGAAGTTGAAGGCCTCGCGACTGGTGGATTGTTGTTAGCCATCGGTGGCGTCCCGTCACGGGCCGCTGGCGGTGTTAGCTCCCCTGCCAGCACCGCCGAGGAAGTTGAAGGCCTCGAGACTGCAGGGCTGTTGTTAGCCGTAGGCGGGGTCCCATCACAGGCCGCTGGTGGCGTTAGCTCCCCTGCTAGCACCGCCGATGAAGTTGAAGGCCTCGCGACTGGTGGATTATTGTTCGTCGCGGGCAAGGTCCGTCAAGGACCTCTGGCGGTGTTTACTCCCCTGGTAGCACTGCTGGAGAAGTTGAAGGCCTCGCGACTGCTAGGCTGTTATTAACCGTAGGCGCAGCCCCATCTGGAGCCGCCGGACCACTACTAGTTGGTGTTAGCGCTGGTAATAGGCACCACTCAAGCACTTGGTATGTCCTGAGAGCTGCTGGTCCTCTGCTGCAAGCCAAGCACATGTCCGCACAATGACTGATCCCATGCTTAATCAGGTCCGCCGCTTCATCAGTATGATGGACTGGACCAGGACACCGATGAACGTCCCCAGACAGCAGGAGGAACATGACTGCTAAAAATGCGTAGCTCCACTGTGACTTGGATGTAATCCTGGAGCGCTTTGTTGTTCAACTACTGAGTTGCGACTGAACAAGAATGGTAGTTAGGACAAATCTCCCAAATCCAAAGTGCTTGCCTGGCTGAACTCCCGGGTTCCTGCTCAAACCATGTCCATTTAAAATCAGGCTAGTGTTTGTATAATAAAAAACGTTTGTCAGCAGTGCAAAACCAAAAAGAGCTGCCGCTATACCTGCCACACCTGGTGCCGCCATCTTGTCTCCTCCAATTAGGTCATACGTCATTACGTCGTTCTCCAACCATCATCCATCATCTGTAAATGGATGAAGTTCGGATCCATCAGGACTCTTCCTAGAGCTGGTCGCCCGTCTAAATGCAGCGATCGGGGTAGAAGGGCCTTAGTCAGAGAGGTGACCAAGAACCTGGTGGTCATTCTGTCAGAGCTCCAGTATTCCTCTGTGGAGAGAGGAGAACCTCATGCTCATGCTAGATCTTTGTCAGCCAAGGACAAACTGATTTGAATTTGAGAAAAGTGTTAAAAGTCAAGGTTGTGGGCCAAGGACTATATTTTGTATATATGAAGAGCTCTTTTCCAAAATGCTTTAAATCCATTTTGATTGTTTTGAGAAAAATGACTTTTATTTATCCAGATCAACAAATTTTGCAAATATTTAGTTTGTCCTGTTGTAATAGATGGTTGGTTCAGTCTGAACATTTTCAACAATAATTGACAAATCTAACAATAATGTTATTGTTTATAATCCAAAGTTTATTTTATTTTTTTCCAAAACGCTATAAATCCACTCATTCTTTTTTCAAAATGCAATGCAAAATGCAATAAATCCATCCATTTTTTTTCTGTCTTTCTGATTTTAAAACAAGAGAACATGTTGTAGATATCAGGAAATTTCATCAAACAATTTGTAATAAAAGCAATAATAAAGTAACACTTCATAACATTCATTCCCACATGCTTAATCTTACGTTATAAGACTATCCACCATGGAAAACAACTAACTAAACAGTCAGTTCATTTTTTAAATGCAATCCATTCAATGTGCAACCCTAAATAGCATAACAAAACCACAATTTAAAAACAATAATCATTGATAAGAATACATTCAGTAGTCAGTTAAGTGCTGAACCTGTATGTGTGTGTGCGGCATCCTGAGAGAGGTAAGGGGGATGTCTGACAACTCTCAAGTGTGTGTGTGTGTGTTAAATAACAATAATCAATATTGATACAAAATACATTCAATAGTGTGTTGAACCTGTAACGCCAAACTATTATGAACTTTGATAAAAAAAATTACATTCAGTAGAGTTATTCAAGTTATTCAGTAAAGTGCTGAACCTGTAACGCCAAACTATTATGAACTTTGATAAAAAAAATTACATTCAGTAGAGTTATTCAAGTTATTCAGTAAAGTGCTGAACCTGTAACAGCAAACTATTATGAACGTAGTTGAGTTATTCAAGTTATTCAGTAAAATGCTGAACCTATGAAAAGGAAAAGTAGCAATTTACCTGCTACATAAAACAAAAATTAACACACACAGAAATGACTTTAGTGCTCAATATTAAATTAATTCTTACATCTTGAACCTACTGAAGTGCCACCTAAATTTGCATGACAAAAGCACCATTTAAAAACAATAATCAATACATTCAGTAGTAAGTTTAGTGTTGAACCTGTACGTATTTGTGTGTGTGCTCGCCATCCTGAGAGAGGTTAGGGTAAGTTGTATGTTTGACAACTCTGCTAGACCACAGTTGTGTTTGTGTGTTATTCTGAGAGAGGTAAGAGGGATGATTTTACAACTTTGCCAGACCAAAAACTGAGTGGGATTGTTTGTGTGTGCACCATCCTCAGAGGGGTAAGGAGGATGTCTGACAAGTCTGACAGATCACAGTGTGTGTATGTGTGTGCGCGTGCGTGTGTTTCTGCGTTTACTGTGCATCCTCATCACTCTGGTATGCATTTTCATTCACCTCAGATAATGCCTCATTATAAAAAGCCCTCACTCCAT